>NC_058081.1:591768848-592068848 GCF_014858855.1 Bufo gargarizans
TGTGCAGGTGTACCTGTTAAAAACATTCACAATCCAAGAAGGTCCTTGGGTGGAGGTGGGACACAAACCGCATGGAGTTCGGCGTATCAATAATGTAACTGCGCATGTCAAAGGACCTTAAAGATCCAGCTCATCATGTGATCTATGTTTTGGTCACATGATCACTGAAGTCATGATGTTTAGGTTCACGCCCTCTCTTGAGATAGCGTCATGCGTTCCAGCGTGGAGCGCAGGACGTCCACTTGTATAGAAGAATACAAGCGCTACACTTATCAAGTGACGCGCACGCATCCCCATGGAGACCAGCGATCGCTACTAGGTATCGAACCCTCGCGGCACACACCCAACGGCACGGCTAAGGCCACAGCATATCACAGAAACAGCATGTGGGAGTACATCTAGGATGTGAAATCAGATCCGGGAGAAATCAAATGTAACCTGGTATCTTTAAGAATATCAGAATCAAATCAATGATTATAAGAGCGTGTGGTAACACCTTAGATAATCAATATATCGTATATGACCAACTGGCCGAGTATATGGTATATACCCCTAGTCTTACGAGGAGTCGTAACTGTGAATCCTGTGTGTGTAACACAAGTCTACAGTATCGAATTGCCGCAATTGTCAGTGAACACCCATCCCTGGGGGTCAACATGGCAAATTAATAGCTACATCCTCTAGATTACGGGGAATAAGATTCTATCCTAATGGACCAAAGCCAAAACTCCCAGTTTTAAACACATCCCGACATTGAATTTTTTCAATTTTTGAATACAATAGATGCTGACATTAAATTTACTCTTGAATATTCAAAGACACAAACACATTTTCTTGATACATCTATTACATTGACAGGACAGTCACTTTCCACAACAGTGTACTGTAAACCAACGGATCGAAATACTTTATTGAGTTTTAACAGTGCACATCCCAGGGCGATGGTTAAGTCACTACCGCTAAGTCAATATTTACGTGCAAAACGTATAGTAAGTGATGACAGTGAACTTGTGGGCACACTTGAGTGCATGACACAGAATTTTAGGGACAGAGGATTTCCATCATCATTGTTAAGTGAACATCTTGAGACCATACAACACAGATCTCGCAATCAGTTATTAGAAAAAAGGAAAGCATCTATAAAGAATAGGAATAGAATTCCACTAGTCAGTACATATACTGAAAATAGCAAACAGGTCCAACAGATAGTTGTACGGCATTGGCCTATCCTGAGAAGTGTATTTAACGAGATTGAGGAATTTAAACACCCTCCCCTTATGTCATATAAGCGACCCAAAAACTTGAAGGATAAATTAGTGCACACAGATATTGGTCCACAACGACAAAGTGGACAAACATATTTACGCTGTCCCAAATTAGGCAGCTTTCCTTGCTTGAACTGTGTGAACTGTCGGTATATGCATAAGGGCAGTGTGTTTATACATCCTATGACACAAAAAAAGTACACAATTAGACATTTTCTAACGTGTGACTCTGTATATGTGGTATATGCATTATGGTGTCCATGCCAACTACTATATATTGGTGAAACATCATTGGATTTTAAATCTAGAATTAACCAACATAGGTACACGATCCGTAAAAAACGAATGGATCTTCCTGTCCCCAAACACTTTGTTGATTTGGATCATCATGAACGCGATCTGAAGTGTATGTTGATAGATCATATACCTACCCCTAGAGGAGGTGGTAATCGACAGCTCCTTTTGAAACAACGTGAGATTCTTTGGATCTCCAGACTGAATACGTTAAAACCGGCAGGATTGAATGTAGACTTCAGACCGTGGATCTTATCCTAATGGAATTGTGGATGTTGTTGACTTTTTGTTCCTGGGGGGATATATATACTAGTACCCCCTGTTTAAATACTGTGGGTGATATACCATGTAACTATATTGTGTATATATTTTTGTCTCCGCAGTTTACAATCCAAGTTTGGTCCGTAATATGAAAGGTGGATGTGAGAATATAATCAAGTTGGACAAGCAGACCATTAATTGAACATGGAATACAATTATAATTTTTTTATGATTATGACTCTATGCTTGAAAAATTTCTTTTAACACATAAAATTATAATAAATCCCTATACTTGATTACTTGTTTTTTGATCAGTTGCTCGCTGTGGGTGTCGTGCCGTTCGCGGTCTATACTTTCGGCCTGGTGTTTGTCATGGACAAACGGTTACAGCATGTTGGGTGTTACATGTCGGGATGTGTTTAGAACTGGGAGTTTTGGCTTTGGCCCATTTGGATAGAATCTTATTCCCCGTAATCTAGAGGATGTAGCTATCAATTTGCCATGTTGACCCCCAGGGATGGGTGTTCACTGACAATTGCGGCAATTCGATACTGTAGACTTGTGTTACACACACAGGATTCACAGTTACGACTCCTCGTAAGACTAGGGGTATATACCATATACTCGGCCAGTTGGTCATATACGATATATTGATTATCTAAGGTGTTACCACACACTCTTATAATCATTGATTTGATTCAGATATTCTTAAAGATACCAGGTTACATTTGATTTCTCCCGGATCTGATTTCACATCCTCGATGTACTCCCACATGCTGTTTCTGTGATATGCTGTGGCCTTAGCCGTGCCGTTGGGTGTGTGCCGTGAGGGTTCGATACCTAGTAGCGATCGCTGGTCTCCATGGGGATGCGTGCGCGTCACTTGATAAGTGTAGCGCTTGTATTCTTCTATACAAGTGGACGTCCTGCGCTCCACGCTGGAACGCATGACGCTATCTCAAGAGAGGGCGTGAACCTAAACATCATGACTTCAGCGATCATGTGACCAAAACATAGATCACATGATGAGCTGGATCTTTAAGGTCCTTTGACATGCGCAGTTACATTATTGATACGCCGAACTCCATGCGGTTTGTGTCCCACCTCCACCCAAGGACCTTCTTGGATTGTGAATGTTTTTAACAGGTACACCTGCACAATTCACTATTGCTAATCATGATCAGATGGATATAATCATGAATCATGTCGATTTGTATTTGTATTTTATTATAATATGTTATTTTTGATATTAATTGTATATCTCATATATATGGGACACATGATTGACACAATTTATTGGTTCACTTGTCTGTATTATGCTTTTTTATTATTTCACGGATATATATCAATTGAGAAATGTTTATTGATTAATGACACTAAGCTGTATAAAAAGCACGCTATGCTAGTATATGTTCACTGCTTGAGAAAGATCCCAGAGAGAAGGATCGAAACGTTGCTGTCTGGTAAATAAAAAAACTTTTTTTCATTTTAAGCCTTGGAAGTGCTGCGGAATTTCTTTTTACTATATGCCAATATAAAGTAGACATATGGGAAATGTAAATGAATAACTATTTTATGAGGTATCACTATTTGTCTTAAAAGCAGAAAAATTGAAATTTTGAAAAAAGGTTCCACATTTTCTGTATATTTTGGATTTTTTTTTTTACATAAAGGTGAAATATATCGGCTAAAATTTACCACTGTCATGAACTACAATGTGTCGCTAGAAAACAATCTCAGAATGGCTTGGATAAGTAAAAGCGTTCCAAAGTTATTACCACACAAATTAACCCGGCCTGGTCCTTAAGGTGAAAAATGGGGGTTAAAAAGACAAAAAGGAAGCAACATATAGCACATACAATAAACAAAAATACTCACAAGGTTTTCATGTTCCAAACTCACTTGCTGCTGAGGTGGGCATAGCGGACTGGGGCCCCTTTAGAAATGTTGCTGGTGGGGGGCTCTATTATTGTTGTTCATTTACTGTGGCTGGTAGACCGACGTGGGCATTGTTGTAGTAATCACTAATCAACTGTATGACCAGTGGAAATGTGAATTGATGGTACCCTGTTATTGTCAGCATGACAAATTAAACTATATTCTTGACATCAATTCAATTGTTCATTTACTTTTAAAAGACTATTTCCATTTTCACCCTGAATTATATTGTTTGAAGTGTTATTTTAATACCATGGTATATTAGGTATATATAAGTCATTTATTGTTTATCTGATTTGTCACATTTAAAAAAAAAATTGTTTAAACTTTACGTTAAAATGTTAAAGCAGGAGAAAGATCTGAATAGGTTGGCTTATCTTAATATAGCGTTAATATGGAGCTGTGCCCTATTTTTGTCACTGAAACAGCCTCCACTTTTCTAGGACGACCTTCCACAAGACTTCTGGAATATGTCTCATTCAGCTAAGCAAACATTTGTGACATCAGGCACGTGTTTATAGTCCTTAATTTGTTCCTAGGGAAAAGTCATACAGGAACAGGTCTTCCCAAAACTATTGCCACAAAGTTGTAAGTATACAATTGTCCACAATGACTTGGTATGCTAGCAATAACATTACTCTTAAGTGGAAATAAGGACCTGAGCCCAATAAGCCCCATGCCAGTATCTCTTCTCTGCTAAATTTTATAGGATGTAGTGTACCCTAGTAGAAAGCATTCTCAGGACATTGGTCTGATTCAGATTTGTCCGTCACAAATGTGTATGGCTGCCATACACATTCAATAGCTGTCGGTTAAATGATCATTTGGCCAACATTTATCCCTCCTGACTCCCCTAAATACATCCACATTTAGTTTTATGCATTCAATGGGGACAGGGAAGAAAGCTGCTGGCAGTGGTTGGAGAACAAAAAAGATCAGGTAAAAATATTTACTTCTACAGATTCTAAGAGTCAGGAGCTCCTCACACACAATAGACTAATATGTATTGTGTCCTTAAAGGGCATATATCACCACATACCAGTATTTCATACAGTCAGCAGTTGTCCAGTCATGCTTGTAAGCAGAGTCCCATGTTGTCTCTGGCATCTTCATATGTTCCATCAATTCCCCCCCCCCCCCAATTTTTTTTTATAATATAAAAAGGCCCCCTAAGTGCAACAAGGGTGGTGCCGTTGCACCCACAGGCCATGACCCCTCTGCTGTGATGGATGTGATGGACAGGCCATTCCCTGAAGTCTCATGGGATCTTGTTCTGTGCATGTGCAGTAAAGGGATGGAGACACCCGAACAGATGAGCAATTTCCATCCCTTTACCACACTTGTACAGAACGTGATCCCACAAGACTTAAGGGACTGCCTGGCCTGTCCATCACAGCAATGGGGTCATGGCTGTCACTGTCCCTCCAGTGACAGAGGTTAGAAGATCTGAGAGACTGACTGCACGTTAGGTCGACTCATCTGACAGCCTATCTGTTTTAACTTGTTGCAATGTTGTTGCTGTTAGTATTGACCACACCTCTTGTCTCAGGTGTAGCTTGTGGTCATTACTGCTCCACTATTTAGTCTGGACTCACAATTCATACCATGTGGTTGATATTCTCTGCCTGGAGTTGGAAGAGCTGGTGTGTGGTCCTCATCTGAGTTCCTGCTCATCCATTTTGTATTGAAAATAAGCGTACTTCTCTTGGTATTTTGTTGCTCCCATTTGCTTGTTGTTTACTAGGCCTCAGGGAGACATTGGTTCATTTATCTGGGAAGGGACCAGTAGTATCAGACCCTGTCACTAATCCTATGGATTTTCAGGGTTAATTGGGCCTAGATTTACGGTGTATGAATATTCCCACCTTCAGGGTCTATTGGAGTCAGGGCTAGGTTTAGGGTTTCCTTAGGTGGTCACCATTTCCCTTTCCCTAGCCTTGAGGCCTAGTTCCTGGTCATTTTCCTTCTGTTGTCATTTTGGTGTTCCTCTTCTCCCTACACTGTGACAATGGTATAAAAGACAGAGAGGGAAGCCTCTGGGTGTAATGAGGAGTAACAGCACCCCCCTCATTACTCCTAGTGGATAATTTGGATGTTATAAAAATTGAGGATTGATTGAACATATGTGGATGGCAGAGATATAATGGGACTCCGATCACAGGTGCAAATGGACACCTACCGACCATTTGACATAGTAGTATGTGGTGACAGATGCACTTTAGGGCTTCCAACACAGTTCTTGTGCAGAGGCAGTTTTGAACAACGTAGTGAGTGATGCAATAAAGAAGAGGTGATTTGCACAATAATACCACTTAAAGTTCATGTGGGTGGCATCTTATGACAGTCCCAGGTTAAAAAGGTACTAAGCTCTTCTATACAACCCATACTACTCCCAATGTTTTTTTGTGGAGTTGGCATGGCTGTGTACTTGATTTTATGCACCTACTTTCAATAGGTGAGCCTGAAACATCTAAACTCTAAAATTAGGAGAGGTGTCCACTTTGCCATGCAATATATTTTCAAAACTACATCAGTTTAAATAGATGAGCAATTGATAATCATAATATTAAAGTAATCATTTTTATGTAATAAGGAGATAAATTCTAAGCAACAGATCAATATTATCATATATTATTTTTTATTAATAGTATTGCTTTTTTCGCATATTTAATGTTGTTTCACCTTAAAGCTGTCCACTGTGCTATATTTATATTATTTTCATTTTTTTTATTCTTTATTAATCTTAAATACTTGTATAAATGTATAATTCAAGTTTATTTATTCACTTTTGTATATTTATTCCATGAAGTTTACATCTTCTTATTACATATAGCAGTATATTATTTTTCTTTAAAAACCTTACATCCGAGCCTTTACCAAGATAGAAAAATATTGCAGCCAAATTGGTTGAAAACAAAGAGAAGTTATAGATGTGGACATGGTAAATGTGTGTGCTATGACCATTCTGTGGTAGCTAGGTAATTTAAGTCCACTGCCAATGGTAAAGATTTTCTAATAAAATCTTATCTTAATTGTAACACCACATGCGCAGTATATTTAATTATATGTGGGATCTGTAATTTACAGTATGTTGCCTGCACCATAAACACATCTCGGACGTGCCGCACCATGGGAGCCGTGGTGTGTCTGCGGCCAGCCTATACTTTGCGGTTTCCCATGGTGGGGACACATCCAGCATGTCAGTATAAGGGATCGTTAAAGGGTTAAAGCACCTATGAGGGGAGGCAATCACAGGAGGAAACTCCTGAACAGGGAGTCCTTTGGGATTTTTCAGTTGAGTAGTCGCCAGCCAGAGGGACTTAAAAGATTGGATTTAATTTGACAGCAATAATGTGATAAGATGTTTCCCATCTCAGATGTATTGTCGAATATAGACATATTTTTAGTAAATAAAGTATATGGCTTTTTATTTGAAGATTTGATGCATGTGGATGGCAGCATTTATTTTTGGTCACGCGATAGCCCAATTAGGGGCACAGGTGTGGACCCATTATATCTGCTGCACTCATTTGTGTCTTACCATGTCATGAGTAAGGGCTTACATTTCTGGTAGCACGAAACGCGTATACTAAGACTGGTTATACTGGATGTATTTTTAACCGCTTAAATAAAGTACCGTTTTAACCTCTGCAAAACTGAGCTGGATTTTTGCTCCTTATTTAGACCTCAGTCCTATTTTACTTCACTTTTAAAAGAAACATAAAACCACCACTCAAGTATTTTTCATGTTTATTAATTGTAAATGTGTTTTTAATTGAGCGCTCTCAACCTCCTAACAAACACACTTTTACAGCCATCATTTAAATGTGATGTAGAAAAGATTCTAATTCATTGGATGGGATGTAATCTTTTTATTTTGTGGAGTCCACAAAAGAAAGGTCGTTTTCATGTCAAGTGGGGTGTGGAGACCAGCTGAGAAGCCGCATAGATGAATTGTGCCAATTTCTCCATCCAACACCCGTTAAAATTCTTATATGGGTAGGCAGGAGACAACATATGGTGCCTCACTCAAGAGGCTTCCATTCAGAGAAAAAGGCATGATGACCCCATTGTCACCCTCTGCCTTCCACTCTGAAAAACATCCTCTGCACTTAAGGATGAAGCTAGGAAGATGCACTGGGGTTTGTTCCTCCACTGAAACATAGATAATCTCAATGTATCTTGTAGACTAGACATCTTCTGCTGACTAATTGTCTCATTGAACTATGACACTGAATATGCAGAGATCAATGTACTGCTCTTCTGACAAATCATAATCTTATCAAGGTGATATATGCTAAATAAATCCCCTACAAACCCAAGCATGCTGATTAAACAAAGACATATTAACATATCTTGTTTTCATGACACTGGTTTACATACATGGCTTCATAATATCTGTATTTGTTAATATTTCTACTAAAACCTAGACATGATTTTCCCTACATATTAATTGTTCACTGCAGTGTGCTCTCAAAAATTGTTGAGTTTTGATTGAAATTGATCTTATGGAATCAATGGTTAATATATAACCCAAGAGTATAGAAGTCTAAGTAATTGAATTCTAAATGCAACCAAGTGGAGGAGAGACCTTATTTTCAAATAGTAATGCTTACAGATTATCTTAAACATTGGCATTGAGGCTGGAATAACGCAGGACACTTTTTAGCATATTTTTTTGGGGGGATTTTTTTAATTGAAAATATGTAGTGTTCAAATGTAACTGTAAACAAAGCTGAAAGTGAATGGAATATTATATTTTTCTATTCATTTAGTGTGTATTTTTAAGACATTTAGGCTGAGGCTAAATGCTGACTTTAAGATATCGATGTTGCATTACGACATTGTATTTAATTGTCATTGGGTTGTTACACGTAACATGCCATCAGTTTGTGTTGTAAAAAGTTTAACATACATAGTTTGAAAGACTGCAAAAATACTTATTTCTAGAGTTGAGCGAACACCTGGATGTTCGGGTTCGAGAAGTTCGGCCGAACATCCCGGAAATGTTCGGGTTCGGGATCCGAACCCGATCCGAACTTCGTCCCGAACCCGAACTCCATTGAAGTCAATGGGGACCCGAACTTTTCGGCACTAAAAAGGCTGTAAAACAGCCCAGGAAAGAGCTAGAGGGCTGCAAAAGGCAGCAACATGTAGGTAAATCCCCTGCAAACAAATGTGGATAGGGAAATGAATTAAAATAAAAATTAAATAAATAAAAATTAACCAAAATCAATTGGAGAGAGGTTCCATAGCAGAGAATCTGGCTTCCCGTCACCCACCACTGGAACAGTCCATTCTCAGATATTTAGGCCCCGGCACCCAGGCAGAGGAGAGAGGTCCCGTAACAGAGAATCTGTCTTCATGTCAGCAGAGAATTAGTCTGCATGTCATAGCAGAGAATGAGGCTTCACGTCAGCCACCACTGCAACAGTCCATTGGCATATATTTAGGCCCAGCACACACACAGGCAGAGGAGAGAGGTCCCGTAACAGACAATCTGGCTTCATGTCAGCAGAGAATCAGTCTGCATGTCATAGCAGAGAATCAGGCTTCACGTCAGCCACCACTGCAACAGTCCATTGGCATATATTTAGGCCCAGCACACACACAGGCAGAGGAGAGAGGTCCCGTAACAGAGAATCTGGCTTCATGTCGCAGAGAATCAGTCTGCATGTCATAGCAGAGAATGAGGCTTCACGTCACCCACCACTGCAACAGTCCATTGGCATATATTTAGGCCTAGCACACAGGCAGAGCAGAGAGGTCCCGTAACAGACAATCTGGCTTCATGTCAGCAGAGAATCAGTCTGCATGTCATAGCAGAGAATGAGGCTTCACGTCAGCCACCACTGCAACAGTCCATTGGCATATATTTAGGCCTAGCACACAGGCAGAGCAGAGAGGTCCCGTAACAGACAATCTGGCTTCATGTCAGCAGAGAATCAGTCTGCATGTCATAGCAGAGAATCAGGCTTCACGTCAGCCACCACTGCAACAGTCCATTGTCATAAATTTAGGCCCAGCACCCAGGCAGAGGAGAGAGGTCCCGTAACAGACAATCTGGCTTCATGTCAGCAGAGAATTAGTCTGCATGTCATAGCAGAGAATCAGGCTTCATGTCAGCCACCACTGCAACAGTCCATTGGCATATATTTAGGCCCAGCACCCAGGCAGAGGAGGGAGGTCCCGTAACAGAGAATCTGTCTTCATGTCAGCAGAGAATCAGTCTGCATGTCATAGCAGAGAATGAGGCTTCACGTCACCCACCACTGCAACAGTCCATTGGCATATATTTAGGCCTAGCACACAGGCAGAGCAGAGAGGTCCCGTAACAGACAATCTGGCTTCATGTCAGCAGAGAATCAGTCTGCATGTCATAGCAGAGAATCAGGCTTCACGTCAGCCACCACTGCAACAGTCCATTGGCATATATTTAGGCCTAGCACACAGGCAGAGCAGAGAGGTCCCGTAACAGACAATCTGGCTTCATGTCAGCAGAGAATCAGTCTGCATGTCATAGCAGAGAATCAGGCTTCACGTCAGCCACCACTGCAACAGTCCATTGTCATAAATTTAGGCCCAGCACCCAGGCAGAGGAGAGAGGTCCCGTAACAGACAATCTGGCTTCATGTCAGCAGAGAATTAGTCTGCATGTCATAGCAGAGAATCAGGCTTCATGTCAGCCACCACTGCAACAGTCCATTGGCATATATTTAGGCCCAGCACCCAGGCAGAGGAGGGAGGTCCCGTAACAGAGAATCTGTCTTCATGTCAGCAGAGAATCAGTCTGCATGTCATAGCAGAGAATGAGGCTTCACGTCAGCCACCACTGCAACAGTCCATTGGCATATATTTAGGCCTAGCACACAGGCAGAGGAGAGGTTCATTCAACTTTGGGTAGCCTCGCAATATAATGGTAAAATGAAAATAAAAATAGGATTGAATGAGGAAGTGCCCTGGAGTCCAATAATATATGGTTATGGGGAGGTAGTTAATGTCTAATCTGGACAAGGGACGGACAGGTCCTGTGGGATCCATGCCTGGTTCATTTTTATGAACGTCAGCTTGTCCACATTGGCTGTAGACAGGCGGCTGCGTTTGTCTGTAATGACGCCCCCTGCCGTGCTGAATACACGTTCAGACAAAACGCTGGCTGCCGGGCAGGCCAGCACCTCCAAGGCATAAAAGGCTAGCTCTGGCCACGTGGACAATTTAGAGACCCAGAAGTTGAATGGGGCCGAACCATCAGTCAGTACGTGGAGGGGTGTGCACACGTACTGTTCCACCATGTTAGTGAAATGTTGCCTCCTGCTAACACGTTGCGTATCAGGTGGTGGTGCAGTTAGCTGTGGCGTGTTGACAAAAGTTTTCCACATCTCTGCCATGCTAACCCTGCCCTCAGAGGAGCTGGCCGTGACACAGCTGCCTTGGCGACCTCTTGCTCCTCCTCTGCCTTGGCCTTGGGCTTCCACTTGTTCCCCTGTGACATTTGGGAATGCTCTCAGTAGCGCGTCTACCAACGTGCGCTTGTACTCGCGCATCTTCCTATCACGCTCCAGTGCAGGAAGTAAGGTGGGCACATTGTCTTTGTAGCGTGGATCCAGCAGGGTGGCAACCCAGTAGTCCGCACAGGTTAAAATGTGGGCAACTCTGCTGTCGTTGCGCAGGCACTGCAGCATGTAGTCGCTCATGTGTGCCAGGCTGCCCAGGGGTAAGGACAAGCTGTCCTCTGTGGGAGGCGTATCGTCATCGTCCTGCCTTTCCCCCCAGCCACGCACCAGTGATGGACCCGAGCTGCGTTGGGTGCCACCCCGCTGTGACCATGCTTCATCCTCATCCTCCTCCACCTCCTCCTCATCCTCGTCCTCCTCGTCCTCCAGTAGTGGGCCCTGGCTGGCCACATTTGTACCTGGCCTCTGCTGTTGCCAAAAACCTCCCTCTGAGTCACTTCGAAGAGACTGGCCTGAAAGTGCTAAAAATGACCCCTCTTCCTCCTCCTCCTCCTCCTCCTCCTCCTGGGCCACCTCCTCTTCCATCATCGCCCTAAGTGTTTTCTCAAGGAGACATAGAAGTGGTATTGTAACGCTGATAACGGTGTCATCGCCACTGGCCATGTTGGTGGAGTACTCGAAACAGCGCAACAGGGCACACAGGTCTCGCATGGAGGCCCAGTCATTGGTGGTGAAGTGGTGCTGTTCTGTAGTGCGACTGACCCGTGCGTGCTGCAGCTGAAACTCCACTATGGCCTGCTGCTGCTCGCACAGTCTGTCCAGCATGTGCAAGGTGGAGTTCCACCTGGTGGGCACGTCGCATATGAGGCGGTGAGCGGGAAGGCCGAAGTTACGCTGTAGCGCAGACAGGCGAGCAGCAGCAGGATGTGAACGCCGGAAGCGCGAACAGACGGCCCGCACTTTATGCAGCAGCTCTGACATGTCGGGGTAGTTGTGAATGAACTTCTGCACCACCAAATTCAGCACATGCGCCAAGCAAGGGATGTGCGTCAAATTGGCTAGTCCCAGAGCTGCAACGAGATTTCGCCCATTATCACACACCACCAGGCCGGGCTTGAGGCTCACCGGCAGCAACCACTCGTCGGTCTGTTGTTCTATACCCCGCCACAACTCCTGTGCGGTGTGGGGCCTGTCCCCCAAACATATGAGTTTCAGAATGGCCTGCTGACGTTTACCCCGGGCTGTGCTGAAGTTGGTGGTGAAGGTGTGTGGCTGACTGGATGAGCAGGTGGAAGAAGAGGAGGAGGAAGCCGAGAAGGAGGAGGTGGCAACAGGAGGCAAAGAATGTTGCCCTGCGATCCTTGGCGGCGGAAGGACGTGCGCCAAACAGCTCTCCGCCTGGGGCCCAGCTGCCACTACATTTACCCAGTGTGCAGTTAGGGAGATATAGCGTCCCTGGCCGTGCTTACTGGTCCACGTATCTGTGGTTAGGTGGACCTTGCCACAGATGGCGTTGCGCAGTGCACACTTGATTTTATCGGATACTTGGTTGTGCAGGGAAGGCACGGCTCTCTTGGAGAAGTAGTGCCGGCTGGGAACAACATACTGTGGGACAGCAAGCGACATGAGCTGTTTGAAGCTGTCTGTGTCCACCAGCCTAAATGACAGCATTTCATAGGCCAGTAGTTTAGAAATGCTGGCATTCAGGGCCAGGGATCGAGGGTGGCTAGGTGGGAATTTACGCTTTCTATCAAATGTTTGTGAGATGGAGAGCTGAACGCTGGCGTGTGACATGGTTGAGACGCTTGGTGACGGAGGTGGTGGTGGTGGTGTTGGTGGTACATCCCCTGTTTGCTGGGCGGCAGGTGCCAACGTTCCTCCAGAGGCGGAGGAAGAGGCCGAGGCGGCAGCAGCAGAATAGGCCGAGGCGGCAGCAGCAGAAGAGGTAGCAGGGGGAGCCTGAGTGACTTCCTTGGTTTTAAGGTGTTTACTCCACTGCAGTTCATGCTTTGCATGCAGGTGCCTGGTCATGCAGGTTGTGCTCAGGTTCAGAACGTTAATGCCTCGCTTCAGGCTCTGATGGCACAGCGTGCAAACCACTCGGGTCTTGTCGTCAGCACATTGTTTGAAGAAGTGCCATGCCAGGGAACTCCTTGAAGCTGCCTTTGGGGTGCTCGGTCCCAGATGGCGGCGGTCAGTAGCAGGCGGAGTCTCTTGGCGGCGGGTGTTCTGCTTTTGCCCACTGCTCCCTCTTTTGCTACGCTGTTGGCTCGGTCTCACCACTGCCTCTTCCTCCGAACTGTGAAAGTCAGTGGCACGACCTTCATTCCATGTGGGGTCTAGGACCTCATCGTCCCCTGCATCGTCTTCCACCCAGTCTTGATCCCTGACCTCCTGTTCAGTCTGCACACTGCAGAAAGACGCAGCAGTTGGCACCTGTGTTTCGTCATCATCAGAGACATGCTGAGGTGGTATTCCCATGTCCTCATCATCAGGAAACATAAGTGGTTGTGCGTCAGTGCATTCTATGTCTTTCACCGCTGGGGAAGGGCTAGGTGGATGCCCTTGGGAAACCCTGCCAGCGGAGTCTTCAAACAGCATAAGAGACTGCTGCATAACTTGAGGCTGAGACAGTTTCCCTGGTATGCATGGGGGTGATGTGACAGACTGATGGGGTTGGTTTTCAGGCGCCATCTGTGCGCTTTCTGCAGAAGACTGGGTGGGAGATAATGTGAACGTGCTGGATCCACTGTCGGCCACCCAATTGACTAATGCCTGTACCTGCTCAGGCCTTACCATCCTTAGAACGGCATTGGGCCCCACCATATATCGCTGTAAATTCTGGCGGCTACTGGGACCTGAGGTAGTTGGTACACTAGGACGTGTGGATGTGGCAGAACGGCCACGTCCTCTCCCAGCACCAGAGGGTCCACTAACACCACCACGACCATGTCCACGTCCGCGTCCCTTACTAGATGTTTTTCTCATTGTTATGGTTCACCACAACAACAAATATATTATTTGGCCCAATGTATTGTATTCAAATTCAGCGGGATATAAATTTGAGGCCTAGTATTTAGGCGCTGGGTGACCGGTATGGATTTAGTGACAGAATTAGACTTGGAAATGCACAGAAGCGTGTGTGTGAAGTTATTCTGAATGACCCTATGTGCACCTTCAATATGATCTACCCTTTTAGGGATAGATTTCAAATAGCTCTGATATAGCAGAAACGACTAAATTATGAAATTGCTAAATTGGGAATTGTATTTCAACCCAGAACAAAAAATGTGCTTTGACGGACACTAAATAACTTTCCCAGCCACAACAGGACAGCGGTAACGAGAGATTTAGCGGGATATAAATTTGAGGCCTAGTATTTAGGCGCTGGGTGACAGGTATGGGTTTAGTGACAGAATTAGATTTGGAAATGCACAGTAGCGGGTGTGTGAAGTTATTCTGAATGACCCTATGTGCACCTTGAATATTATATACCCTTTTAGGGATAGATTTCAAATAGCTCTGATATAGCAGAAACCACTAAATTATGAAATTGCTAAATTGGGAATTGTATTTCAACCCAGAACAAGAAATGTGCTTGAACGGACACTAAATAACTCGCCCAGCTACAGCACTAGGGACAGATTTAGCGGGATATAAATTTGAGGCCTAGTATTTAGGCGCTGGGTGACAGGTATGGGTTTAGTGACAGAATTAGATTTGGAAATGCACAGTAGCGGGTGTGTGAAGTTATTCTGAATGACCCTATGTGCACCTTGAATATTATATACCCTTTTAGGGATAGATTTCAAATAGCTCTGATATAGCAGAAACCACTAAATTATGAAATTGCTAAATTGGGAATTGTATTTCAACCCAGAACAAGAAATGTGCTTGAACGGACACTAAATAACTCGCCCAGCTACAGCACTAGGGACAGATTTAGCGGGATATAAATTTGAGGCCTAGTATTTAGGCGCTGGGTGACAGGTATGGGTTTAGTGACAGAATTAGATTTGGAAATGCACAGTAGCGGGTGTGTGAAGTTATTCTGAATGACCCTATGTGCACCTTGAATATTATATACCCTTTTAGGGATAGATTTCAAATAGCTCTGATATAGCAGAAACCACTAAATTATGAAATTGCTAAATTGGGAATTGTATTTCAACCCAGAACAAGAAATGTGCTTGAACGGACACTAAATAACTCGCCCAGCTACAGCACTAGGGACAGATTTAGCGGGATATAAATTTGAGGCCTAGTATTTAGGCGCTGGGTGACAGGTATGGGTTTAGTGCCAGAATTAGACTTGGAAATACACAGTAGCGGGTGTGTGTGAAGTTATTCTGAATGACCCAATGTGCACCTTGAATATTATATACCCTTTTAGGGATAGATTTCAAATAGCTCTGATATAGCAGAAACCACTAAATTATGAAATTGCTAAATTGGGAATTGTATTTCAACCCAGAACAAGAAATGTGCTTGAACGGACACTAAATAACTCGCCCAGCTACAGCACTAAGGACAGATTTAGCGGGATATAAATTTGAGGCCTAGTATTTAGGCGCTGGGTGACAGGTATGGGTTTAGTGCCAGAATTAGACTTGGAAATACACAGTAGCGGGTGTGTGTGAAGTTATTCTGAATGACCCAATGTGCACCTTGAATATTATATACCCTTTTAGGGATAGATTTCAAATAGCTCTGATATAGCAGAAACCACTAAATTATGAAATTGCTAAATTGGGAATTGTATTTCAACCCAGAACAAGAAATGTGCTTGAACGGACACTAAATAACTCGCCCAGCTACAGCACTAAGGACAGATTTAGCGGGATATAAATTTGAGGCCTAGTATTTAGGCGCTGGGTGACAGGTATGGGTTTAGTGCCAGAATTAGACTTGGAAATACACAGTAGCGGGTGTGTGTGAAGTTATTCTGAATGACCCAATGTGCACCTTGAATATTATATACCCTTTTAGGGATAGATTTCAAATAGCTCTGATATAGCAGAAACCACTAAATTATGAAATTGCTAAATTGGGAATTGTATTTCAACCCAGAACAAGAAATGTGCTTGAACGGACACTAAATAACTCGCCCAGCTACAGCACTAAGGACAGATTTAGCGGGATATAAATTTGAGGCCTAGTATTTAGGCGCTGGGTGACAGGTATGGGTTTAGTGCCAGAATTAGACTTGGAAATACACAGTAGCGGGTGTGTGTGAAGTTATTCTGAATGACCCAATGTGCACCTTGAATATTATATACCCTTTTAGGGATAGATTTCAAATAGCTCTGATATAGCAGAAACCACTAAATTATGAAATTGCTAAATTGGGAATTGTATTTCAACCCAGAACAAGAAATGTGCTTGAACGGACACTAAATAACTCGCCCAGCTACAGCACTAGGGACAGATTTAGCTGGATATAAATTTGAGGCCTAGTATTTAGGCGCTGGGTGACAGGTATGGGTTTAGTGCCAGAATTAGACTTGGAAATACACAGTAGCGGGTGTGTGTGAAGTTATTCTGAATGACCCAATGTGCACCTTGAATATTATATACCCTTTTAGGGATAGATTTCAAATAGCTCTGATATAGCAGAAACCACTAAATTATGAAATTGCTAAATTGGGAATTGTATTTCAACCCAGAACAAGAAATGTGCTTGAACGGACACTAAATAACTCGCCCAGCTACAGCACTAAGGACAGATTTAGCGGGATATAAATTTGAGGCCTAGTATTTAGGCGCTGGGTGACAGGTATGGGTTTAGTGCCAGAATTAGACTTGGAAATACACAGTAGCGGGTGTGTGTGAAGTTATTCTGAATGACCCAATGTGCACCTTGAATATTATATACCCTTTTAGGGATAGATTTCAAATAGCTCTGATATAGCAGAAACCACTAAATTATGAAATTGCTAAATTGGGAATTGTATTTCAACCCAGAACAAGAAATGTGCTTGAACGGACACTAAATAACTCGCCCAGCTACAGCACTAAGGACAGATTTAGCGGGATATAAATTTGAGGCCTAGTATTTAGGCGCTGGGTGACAGGTATGGGTTTAGTGCCAGAATTAGACTTGGAAATACACAGTAGCGGGTGTGTGTGAAGTTATTCTGAATGACCCAATGTGCACCTTGAATATTATATACCCTTTTAGGGATAGATTTCAAATAGCTCTGATATAGCAGAAACCACTAAATTATGAAATTGCTAAATTGGGAATTGTATTTCAACCCAGAACAAGAAATGTGCTTGAACGGACACTAAATAACTCGCCCAGCTACAGCACTAAGGACAGATTTAGCGGGATATAAATTTGAGGCCTAGTATTTAGGCGCTGGGTGACAGGTATGGGTTTAGTGCCAGAATTAGACTTGGAAATACACAGTAGCGGGTGTGTGTGAAGTTATTCTGAATGACCCAATGTGCACCTTGAATATTATATACCCTTTTAGGGATAGATTTCAAATAGCTCTGATATAGCAGAAACCACTAAATTATGAAATTGCTAAATTGGGAATTGTATTTCAACCCAGAACAAGAAATGTGCTTGAACGGACACTAAATAACTCGCCCAGCTACAGCACTAGGGACAGATTTAGCTGGATATAAATTTGAGGCCTAGTATTTAGGCGCTGGGTGACAGGTATGGGTTTAGTGCCAGAATTAGACTTGGAAATACACAGTAGCGGGTGTGTGTGAAGTTATTCTGAATGACCCAATGTGCACCTTGAATATTATATACCCTTTTAGGGATAGATTTCAAATAGCTCTGATATAGCAGAAACCACTAAATTATGAAATTGCTAAATTGGGAATTGTATTTCAACCCAGAACAAGAAATGTGCTTGAACGGACACTAAATAACTCGCCCAGCTACAGCACTAAGGACAGATTTAGCGGGATATAAATTTGAGGCCTAGTATTTAGGCGCTGGGTGACCGGTATGGATTTAGTGACAGAATTAGACTGGGATATGGCCAAAAAATAAACAGACTATTGCTGGTTAAATGCACTTGGTGTGACAGCTTCACCCTGATGTAGGCTTTAGCCAAAAAACAACCACACCATTGAGGGTTAAATGCACTTGGTGACAGGCGCAGCTTGCCCCTGATTTTGTATATGGCCAAAAAATGAACAGACTATTGCTGGTTAAATGCACTTGGTGTGACAGCTTCACCCTGATGTAGGCTTTAGCCAAAAAACAACCACACCATTGAGGGTTAAATGCACTTGGTCGCAGCTTGTGCTGGCGCACCACAAGACACAAAATGGCCGCCGATCACCCCAGAAAAATGTGACTGACAAACGGTCTGGGCAGCCTAAAAACAGTGAGCAATTGAGGATCAGCAGCTCAATGATCCACAGCTGCAGATCGATCAGTTAATCAAGTCCTTTGGAGGAGTTAATCTGCCTAATCTCGCCCTACTGTCGCAGCCGCAACCTCTCCCTACGCTAATCAGAGCAGAGTGACGGGCGGCGCTATGTGACTCCAGCTTAAATAGAGGCTGGGTCACATGGTGCTCTGGCCAATCACAGCCATGCCAATAGTAGGCATGGCTGTGATGGCCTCTTGGGGCAAGTAGTATGACGCTTGTTGATTGGCTGCTTTGCAGCCTTTCAAAAAGCGCCAAGAAAGCGTCACAAAAGCGCGAAGAAAGCGACGAACACCGAACCCGAACCCGGACTTTTACGAAAATGTCCGGGTTCGGGTCCGTGTCACGGACACCCCAAAATTCGGTACGAACCCGAACTATACAGTTCGAGTTCGCTCATCCCTACTTATTTCCATTCAGTTCAGCCTGTTATTCAGCGCTGAAGGATTTCTGGCTGCAAGTCACACTGGACTTTTACATCATAGACTACAATGCAAGTCACGTGCAAGTGCAAATTGCCTGCGACTTTTCTGCAATTTACTTGTGTTTTTACATAAAAATTACATGTGTAAAATAGTCATATAATAGCAAGTTTCAGACTAATAAGGATTGTTGCATTAAAAATTAAAATAAAATTGTGATGGGCATGATTATAGAAAGTATAGAGGTTGCAGTTGCATCCAAAACACAGCACTAAGGATGAGCGAACCGATTCTGTCTAAATTCAGCTATTTTTCTGATGGCAAACGAACCTAAATATCTTCAAGTTAGTTTTGGACAAATCCATTTGAATGGCCTGTTTCTATATATATATGTATATATATTGTGTGTGTATATAGTGTATGATATATAGTGTATGGTATATAGTCTGTGGTATATAGTCTGTGGTATATATTGAGTGGCAGTAAAATTGATGTGCTATGTGCATGTGAGAGATATTTATCTGTTGTCCATACATACATGCTACAGACAGTGCTGTGAAGTAACAAGAATACTTGCTACTTGTGCACAAATCAGTAATATCTTCTCTTACCAAATAAACTGTGTTGTTTGTATTGCGAAAAATAAAAATTAGTATCCATATAGCTAATATTTGTATGTACCGGGCCATTACCTGCCTGCTTCTTGCTTGTGGGCCTATGTTAGAAGGCTGCAATATTTTTTATCTATAGTGAATTAGAATTTTCTTCATTAATTTAAAGTTTTTTATCTTATGCGAAAAATCTGCAATGTAATATGCGCGTTAATCATGCAAGTTTGGGTTAAAGGCAACTTTCCTATTGGCCCACAAGCATGCAGCAGGGAGGAATCGTGTTCAGATGGGGAAAAAAAAATTACGAATATTCGATATAACGAATATATAGCACTATATTAGAAATATTCGCAAATTCTCATACATAAAAATTTGTCATTCAAATATTCGCGCTCAACACTAATAGTGTAGGGATTGAAATAGCAACATTTTCGTTTTTATACTTGCTATAGACCCAAAAGTCCTTTTAAGGACTATTGTGTGTGGCAGCAATATATATTTTTAGCGCAACCTGCGCTAAATTGCTAAAACTTGTTAGAGACCCAAAAGTCCTTTTATGGAATATTGTGAGTGGCAGCAATATACATTTTTAGTGCAACCTGCACTAAATTGCTAAAACTTGTTAGAGATCCAGAAGTCCTTTTAAGGACTATAGTTGTATCGGGCAGCAAAATATATTTTTAGCGCAACTTGCGCTAAATAGCTTGCAATTGTTTTCCGCTGCAGGCAGCAAGATTATCTGCACTACATCTCCTGTCTAATGCGTGCACAGCTTAAAAATATCTGTGATATCCAGCATACTTTTTCCGTAGACAGTGTCCGCTGCGGACAGTTACATTAGCTGCGTTACATCTACTGTATAACGTTTGCGTATCATGAAATATCAGTGACATTCAGTCAAATTTTTTTGCTGCTGGAGGCAACGACATTACCTGGGCTACAACTCCTGTATAATGTTCGCCCATTCTAAATATGAGTGACATTAATTTAGTGTAATTTTTATATACCTCCTATATAACATTTGTGCATCCTAAATATCAGGGTCATTCATTCAGTGTAATTTTTTATTAGGCGGTGGTGGCAGCGACATTACCTGCGCTATACCTCCTGTATAACGTTTGCCTATCCTAAATATCAGTGACATTTATTCAGTGTAATTTTTTATTAGGCGGTGGTGACAGCAACATTACTTGCGCTATACCTCCTGTTTAACGTGTGCGCATCCTAAAAATCAGTGACAGTAATTCAGTGTAATATTTTATTAGGCAGTGGTGTAGCTGGCCAGCTAAGACCTGTCCTAGGTTGCTAATATAGCTCATATGTTTATACAGCTAGACCTGCCAATAACCTTAATACAGTTCCTATGTTTGTGTGTTAAAGACAAAAGCAGAGTTATTTACAGTGACTTTATGTTTGGATGTCATAAAACTGTTATATATTGTGTTCACAGAAGCAGAAAGGATAATATGCCTTTAAGATTCATTATATGGATGGATATAAGGTAAGCTTAATGACACAGCAGAAACAGCAGAAAGCACAGAGTGTACTTTATTTGTGCATACACTTCCAAAACCTGTGATACTGTACATGTGACATACTTGCAAGCATATATACCATTTAATATGCACAAGGCGAGCAGTAAGGGGACAGGGAAGTGGCCGTGCTGCTGATGGTGCACACAGAGGCGGTGGCCCTGGGACAGTGAAACTGTGCCTGCTGCCAGAGCACAAGAAACACACTCATCCACGATACCTAGCTTCATGTCCCAGTTTGCAGGGCGGCACAGTACACCATTCTCGTCATACCAGTGCGACCAGGTGGTCGGTTGGATTGCAGCAAATAATGCTTCCAGTCGGTTAAGCACCACCCTGTCTTCCACAAAGTCCAGTCTCAGTAGCCAAGAATCTGGTCAACAGAATCCTCACACTGATACTCCTTCCACCCACCATGGAGAGTCTTGGCAAACAAGTGATCCCACACTCGGTTATTCCGAGAAGCTGTTTTTATTGCCATTCCTTAATTTGGGCATCTTGCCAAGCCCGCTTGAAGAGGGACATGAGGAGATCTTGTGCCCTGATTCCCAAACTCTGGAGCATTCACAGTCAGAAGAAGATGATAGAGGGGAACAGCAATTAGTGTTTCATGAGGTGGATGATGATGATGATGAGACACATTTGCCAATAAGTCAACCTCAATTAGTGTCTCAAGAGGTCCATGATGCGGATGAGACACAGTTGTCAATAAATTAGGTTGTTGTTAGGTCAACAAGTCAGGAGGATAACCAGAGTGAGGAATTGGAAAAGGAGGTGGTGGACGATGAAGTCACTGACCCAACCTGGGAAGGTGGAAAGCCGAGCGAGGACAGCAGTACATAGGCGGAGGGATCCGCAGCACCACAACAGGCTGGAAGAGGCAGTGGGGTGGCAAAAAGGGGAAGGCGGGCCACACCAAACAGGCCCACAACTGTTCCCCGGAGCACGCCCTTTCGGCAATCTGCCTTGCCAAGGGGTAGGTGTTTTCCGCAGTCTGGTGCTTTTTTGAGGAAAGTGCGGACGAGAAAAGAATTATAATTATAATACTGTACCAAAATGAGCCGGGGTGTGAACACTAGCAACCTCACCACCACCAGCATGATCTGCCACATGGCATCAAAGCCCCCTAACAGGTGGGCCGATTGCCTGGGTCCAGAACCAGTGTCTGCGGATCATGCCACTGCCTCCTTTTCCCCTGTGTTATGTGCTGGCCAATCCCCTGTCCAAGATGCAGGACCAGATGCCTCCCGCCAAGCACCTGGACTTTCACAAGCACCATCAGCTAGCACATTCACTTCTGTGTCCCAGCGCAGCGTAAAATGTCTATACTCCAGGCCTTTGAACGAAAGCACAAATACCCTGCCACCCACCCACAGACCATAGCAATAAATGTGCACCTTTCCAAATTGCTGGCCCTGGAAATGTTGTCATTTAGGCTTGTGGACACTGAGGCTTTCTGCAGCCTGATGGCGGCGGCTGTCCCGCGGTACTCTGCCCCTAGTGTGTTCTGTCTCTCAGTATGGCATGGGTTACTACCACTAGACTACCTACGGAGTGTGAACACGGTCTGAGAGGTGCTAAGATACAACTTACAGCCAAGCTCCCACATACCTCCATGGTGAAATCACTCATGTAGTAGGAGAGATAAGGCTGTAAACCCCACCTATAACAGGCCATGTGACACAGGCCACCATGTGCAACAGAATGCTACCAGCAGTACGTAATGGCACATTCTAAACATATCAAGAAAAATAACTGAAATAAAGTGGCCTTTATGGGAGGAAATGCTCAAAAAAACCAAACACTGTGGCGTGTTTATAACTGGGGGAGCAATTCCTCCGCATATGATCCGTTGCCAACAGCAATCCCCAGCAAAAATGCATACAATGTCGGCAGCGGACCACATGCACCACAAAGGCATCCTACACAAGATGGGATAATGTGTGGATGCAAAGATAAAAATACATAAATTACTGCGAAAGGTGGACTACAATGATATGCAACTGACAACACTGGCTAATCCCTCAAGCTGATGTTAACAATTGAGACTTTAGCCAATGTATTCCTGTCAGGAACACATTGAAGCCCTTTTGCAACACTGTCAAGGTATCTCAGTGTGGCATGGGTACATACCAGTTGCATATCATTGGGATGCACCTTTCACAGTGATTTATGTCCCGTAACATCACCTGTGCCATAACCAACGCAGTTATTGGAAAGGTGCACATAATGATTGACACATGGACAAGTGCTTTTGGCCAGGGACGCTACATTTCCCTGACAGCACACTGGGTAAACGTTGTGGAGGCAGGGAGCGAGTCGTATGCTGAGATGGCACAGGTGCTACCGACCCCAAGGATTGCGGGCCCTATGTCCATCAGGGTTTCTGCCAGCACCTACGTTAGTGGCTCCAACCCCTACTTCTCCTCCTCCACGTCCACCTCTGAATTATCCACGTGCATCACCAGTCAGTCAACAGTCGGTAGCTGAGAGCAGTGTAGCATTGCATTGGGGAAGCGGCAACAGGCCAGGCTAAAGCTGATATGCTTAGGGGACAAACAGCACACCGCCGCAGAGCTGTGGCAGGGAATAAGGGACCAGACTGAGCTGTGGCTCTCGCCACTCAACCTACAACCAGACATAGTTGTGTCTGATAATGGCCGTAACTTGGTAACTCAGACACATCCCATGCCTATCCCACGTTTTAAACTTCTCAAAACCTACCCCAATTTGCCTGAGCTACTGGTGAAGGTGTGTTGCGTGTGTGCACATTTCCGCAAGTCATCAACGGCTTCCGTCAATCTGTCAACGCTGCAGCAGCGCTTGAAGTTGCCAGCTCACCGGCTGTTGTGCGACGTGACCACACGCTGGAACTTGAGGTTCCACATGTTAGCCAGGATTTGTGAGCAGCAGAGGGCAGTAGTGGAATACCAGCTGCAACATGGTCGTCGCCTTTCCAGTCAGCTTCTGCTAATCACAAGCAAGGAGCGGTCATAGATTTCTGACCTCTGTGAGGTTTTAAGAAACTTTGAGGAATCAACGCAGATGGTGAGCGGTGATAACGCTTTTACCGACACCAAGGATTGCGGGCCCTACTTCCATCAGGGTTTCCGACACCACCTACGTTAGTGGCTTCAACCCACACTTCTTCTCCTCCACCTCCTTCTCCCCTTCACCTCCGAATTATGCGTGTGCAGCACCAGTCAATCATCAGGCGGTAGCTGGAACCAGTGTGGCACTGCAGTAGGGAAGCGACAACAGGCCAAGCTTAAACTGATCTGCTTAGCTGACAAACAGCAAACTGCCACAGAGCTGTGGCAGGGGATAAGGGACCAGACTGAGCTGTGGCTCTCGCCACTCAACCTACAACCAGGCATGGTTGTGTCTGATAATGGCTGTAACTTGGTGGCAGCTTTGGAGCTGGGCAACCTTAGACACTCATACCTTGCGCACGTATTCAACCTTGTGGTTCAGCGGTTTCTAAAAACATACCCCAATTTGCCTGAGCTACTGGTGAAGGTGCGCCGTGTGTGTGCCCATTTCCGCAAGTCATCGTCAGCTTCTGCTGGTCTGGCAACGCTGCAGCAGCGCTTGCAATTGCCAGCTCACCGACTGTTGTGCGACGTGAGCATGCGCTGGAACGCCACGTTTCATATGTTGGCCAGGCTTTGTTACCAGCAGAGGGCAGTAGTGGAATACCAGCTGCAACATGGTCGTCGCTTTTCCAGTCAGCTTCCACTCTTCACAAGCAACGAGTGGGCATTGATGTCTGACCTCTGTGAGGTTTTACGCAACTTTGAGGAATCAACACAGATGGTGAGCGGCGATAATGCTATTATCAGTGTGACCATCCCACTTCTGTGTCTACTCAAACGCTTGCTGCTCACAATTTAGGCGGACGCTTTGCATGTGGAAGAGGTGGAAATGGGGGAAATCGGTACACAGGGTTATAACCAGACCACCCTCAGTTCATCTTCTCAGCGCAAATTGAATGATGATGATGATGATGAGGAGGAGGAGGAGCAGGAGACGACTGCCTCAGCTACAGAGGGTAGTACCCATGGAAGTTTTATTCCATTTGTTCAGCGGAGGAGTAAGATGATGAGGAGATTGAGTCATCCTCCTCATGAGGACAACAAAGTCTTGTCTGTTGGGACTCTGGCACACATGGCTGACTTTATGTTAGGCTGCATTTCTCGTGATCCTCGCGTTGTATGCATTTTGGCCAACACCGATTACTGGTTATTCACCCTTCTCGACCCCCTCTACAAAGAGAACTTCTCATCTCTCATTCCTATGGTGGAGAGGACGAGCAAAATTGTGCAATGCCAGAAGGTCCTTGTGGAAAAATTGCTCCAAAAATTTCCAGCTGACAACGCTGGCTGCAGAATATGTAGTTCCTTGGCCAACCGAGGAGAGGAGATGAGGGGAACACCCAGCAGTTCCAACAGAGACAGAACAACACTCTCCAAGGCCTGGGACAGTTTTATGACACCTCGCCAGCACCCTCAACCTGATGCGTGGCCTAATGTCACAACGAGGGAAACATTTTGGAAGATGGTGGAGTAGTACATAGCAGACCGTGTCAGCATCCTTGGTGTTCCCTCTGTGCCTGACAACTATTGGGTGTCCAAGCTGGACAAGTAGCACGAATTGGCGCTCTATGCCTTGGAGGTGCTGGCCTGCCCTGCCACCAGCGTTTTGTCTGAGCGGGTATTTAGTGCTGCTGGGGGCATAATAACTGATTAGCGCTTCCGCCTGTCAACTGAAAATGCTGACCAGTTGACTCTTATCAAAATGAACAAGGCCTGGATTGCCCCTGACTTTTCTACTCCACCATAGGAAAGTGGCTGAACATAAAGCCACTCTAAATGTGGCTTTTATGGTGTACTGAATGCACTGTATTCCCATGCACCCCTTCCACCACTAAAAAGGGTATATGGTTCAATCTCCCTTTTCTCGTTGTCCTCCTCCTCCATCATATCAACATGCTTATTAGGCTGCCCTCGCTCCTAATGTTTTAGAGGGTCAGCTCAGCAGTGGGCCCTCACCCATAATGTTTTTGAGGGTCACCAGCGGGCCCTCACCCATAATGTTTTTGAGGGTCAACAGCACGCCCTCAACCATAATGTTTTAGAGAGTCATCTCAGCAGCAGACCCTCACCCCAAAAATTTTAGATGGTCAGCTCGGCAGCAGGCCCTCACCCACAACATTTTTTAAATGGTCAGCTTTGCAGCAGACCCTCTCCCAAAAAATGTTTTAGATGGTCAGCTCGGCACCAGGACCTCGCCCACAATTTTTTTTAGATGGTCACCTCGGCAGCAGGCCCTCGCCAACAACATTTTTTAGATGGTTAGCTCAGCAGCAGGCCCTCGCCCCTAATGTTTTAGAGGGTCACCAGCAGGCCCTTGCTCCTAATGTTTTTGAGGGTCACCAGCAGGCCATCAATAACCATTTTTCAAGGAAGTGTATGATGGCCTCCTTTATGTGTAATAAAGGGTGTATTTGAGTGCCTGTTCCTTGCAATTTTTGGCAGCCCTTTCCCTTAGTGCACAGGCTTTAAGAGTGTATGGGTCCCACTACCTGAACAATGTACCACAATGTGAATGAGGCCCTCCTTTATGTGATATACAGGTTGTATCGGAGTGCCACTTTCTTGTAATTTTTGTCAGCACTTGCACTTTCTATGAAAGTAAACATACAGGAAAGAATGTTTCCTAACAATTTTTCCACTAAAATCATATTATTGTCAGACTCAGGGGCGTAGCGTGGGGGAAGGCAAGGGTTGGCCGTTGCCCCGGGCGCCAAATTGTAGGGGGCGCCAGGCAGAAGACAGGATAATGAGGGTGATGGATGCCTATGGCTTCCATCCCCTCCGTTCCGCCTGGCCTGAAGCTTTAAGAAGCAGTAGAGCGGCGCAGGAGATTGCGATTATATCACCGTAACCTCCTGTGCCGGGTCTCGCGAGATGACGCAGTGACACGGTGCAGGAGGGCACGGTGATGTGGTCCTGACTGCCTGTGCCGGAACACCCAAGCAAAGACTATAATAGATGATGAAGAGAGGTGAGTATATTTTTTTATTTTTATGTAAGTGCTGGGGGCCATACTGGGGGCACTATGGAGGTGGGCAGAAGAGATACAATGGAGGCCAGTATATTTAGAAAGAATGGGCATCGTTTTATATTATACAGGGGGCAATTATATATTATAATAATGCAAACGCTTGTATCCGTTCAGAACGGATCTGTTTGCATTACAGTTTGCATTTTTTTGTTCATGATAATGCAAACGGATCCGTTTTGACTTACATTGAAAGTCAATGGAAGGCAGATCCGTTTTCAATTGCACCATATTGTGTCAGTAAAAACGGATCCGTTAATGGACCCTTGTATAATTATTATATATAATGGCCCCTCTGTATAATATACAATGGCCCCTTTGTATAATTATTATTTATTATGGCCCCTCTGTATAACTATAATATATAATGGCCCCCCTGTATATTATATATAGTGACCCCTCTGTAATATTAGGATATATAATGGCCCCCTCTGTAGTATTATTATTATATATATAATGGCCCCTCTGTATAATTATTATATATAATGACACCTCTGTAATATTGGGATATATAATGGACCCTCTGTATAATTACTATATATAATGACACCCCTGTATTATTATAATATATAATGGCCCCCTCCGTATTATTAGGATATATAATGGCCCATTATATATCCTAATATTACAGAGGGGCCATTATATATTATAGAGAGGGGGACATTATATAAAATAATAACTAATAATAATAAAACTCTGCAGAGATGAGACGCGGCTGAAAGAAGGTATCATGGTGGTCTTATCTCCGAATGAAGACGCTGAGGAAAGTCTTCATCACAGGAGATGTCACTGGATGGATGAGGTATGTGGTGCTGTATTATACTGTATATTTTTAAGGGATGTATGTATGCAGTACGCAGCCCTGCAGGGTGAGGCGAATAGTGAGGTCACAGGGGTAGTTACTAACCGAGGGTGGTTATAGTACTCACAGTCTTTTATATACCCTGGGCAGATGTACAGCAGTGATGGAGAGGCTGGCACAGGGGTCCTCTGGGGCACTTTCTGTGCATAGGGACCAGGCCTGATGGTAAGTGAGGCGCCCTGGATGTTACAGGTTTTTAATGTGACGATGGCAATATCCCTTTAAATTCGTGATGCCAGTGCCGGTAACGGTGGCACACCGATTTATGGTAGGAATAATTGAGGAACACGATGTTGTGGTGAACCAAAACTTCTGTTTACTGGAACAGTTAACTATATACAGTCTTTGGTCAAAGTTCCATACGTAAGAGGTAGTAACATGCAGGCTTTAAATCAATTGGCAGGCACAATGTTCTTGCAAGATACTCAGAGGGTTAAACACTTACAAATCAGGCTGCACTTTTCCTCAGAATCCTGTCTGTCTTTATCCCAAAGCCCGTATGCCCTATTGCTGGCTTTATCCTTGGTTAGGGAAAACTTCCTCAGGTATATGTCTCCTTACTTTAAATAGATCCTTCTGCCCTTCAGCTCCCTGGTTCTGCTGGAATACCTTTTGCTCTGCACTGCACTTGGTAGGAACCTAGTTTCTCCTAGGAGGTAAACCCTTCTCCTGGTGGCAGCTTCTGAGCTTCTTTACTCAGGACCCTCAGGCAGGCTAGACTGCACTGACTAGCCTCCTGGATTATACTGCACTCTCTCTGTATGGGCCTATCTATACACTACGTGCAGAATTATTAGGCAAATGAGTATTTTGACCACATCATCCTCTTTATGCATGTTGTCTTACTCCAAGCTGTATAGGCTCGAAAGCCTACTACCAATTAAGCATATTAGGTGATGTGCATCTCTGTAATGAGAAGGGGTGTGGTCTAATGACATCAACACCCTATTTCAGGTGTGCATAATTATTAGGCAACTTCCTTTCCTTTGGCAAAATGGGTCAAAAGAAGGACTTGACAGGCTCAGAAAAGTCAAAAATAGTGAGATATCTTGCAGAGGGATGCAAGAAATTGCAAAGCTTCTGAAGCGTGATCATCGAACAATCAAGCGTTTCATTCAAAATAGTCAACAGTGTCGCAAGAAGCGTGTGGAAAAACCAAGGCGCAAAATAACTGCCCATGAACTGAGAAAAGTCAAGCGTGCAGCTGCCAAGATGCCACTTGCCACCAGTTTGGCCATATTTTAGAGCTGCAACATCACTGGAGTGCCCAAAAGCACAAGGTGTGCAATACTCAGAGACATGGCCAAGGTAAGAAAGGCTGAAAGACGACCACCACTGAACAAGACACACAAGCTAAAAAGTCAATACTGGGCCAAGAAATATCTCAAGACTGATTTTTCTAAGGTTTTATGGACTGATGAAATGAGAGTGAGTCTTGATGGGCCAGATGGCTGGATTGGTAAAGGACAGAGAGCTCCAGTCCGACTCAGACGCCAGCAAGGTGGAGGTGGAGTACTGGTTTGGGCTGGTATCATCAAAGATGAGCTTGTGGGGCCTTTTTGGGTTGAGGATGGAGTCAAGCTCAACTCCCAGTCCTACTGCCAGTTTCTGGAAGACACCTTCTTCAAGCAGTGGTACAGGAAGAAGTCTGCATCCTTCAAGAAAAACATGATTTTCATGCAGGACAATGCTCCATCACACGCGTCCAAGTACTCCACAACGTGGCTGGCAAGAAAGGGTATAAAAGAAGAAAATCTAATGACATGGCCTCCTTGTTCACCTGATCTGAACCCCATTGAGAACCTGTAGTCCATCATCAAATGTGAGATTTACAAGGAGGGAAAACAGTACACCTCTCTGAACAGTGTCTGGGAGGCTGTGGTTGCTGCTGCACGCAATGTTGATGGTGAACAGATCAAAACACTGACAGAATGCATGGATGGCAGGCTTTTGAGTGTCCTTGCAAAGAAAGGTGGCTATTTTGGTCACTGATTTGTTTTTGTTTTTGAATGTCAGAAATGTATATTTGTGAATGTTGAGATGTTATATTGGTTTCACTGGTAAAAATAAATAATTGAAATAGGTATATATTTGTTTTTTGTTAAGTTGCCTAATAATTATGTACAGTAATAGTCACCTGCACACACAGATATCCCCCTAAAATAGCTAAAACTAAAAACAAACTAAAAACTACTTCCAAAAATATTCAGCTTTGATATTAATGAGTTTTTTGGGTTCATTGAGAACATGGTTGTTGTTCAATAATAAAATTAATCCTCAAAAATACAACTTGCCTAATAATTCTGCACTCCCTGTATATTAGGGGCTCCCTAGCTCCCTCTACTGTCTAGGAGGAGGAACTACCCCTAACAGGCCTGATACACAGAGATAACAGGGAAAATACACAATAAAACATTATATAAAATGCAATGACCAATAGCGTGGCCATATTGTCCCTTGTGTAGTGCCCACATTTACCTAGTGGGACACTACATACCCCGCTGCTTTGAGGTTGCCCTTCCTCGGCGCAACATAGGGGGCTCGCCCAGTTGGACACTGCAACCTGAAAGACAACAATGAAAAATAGGCATATACAATAAACACTTTTCAGTATAAATACATCAGGCAGCTCCGCTGGCAAAGGAACAAGTGCGGTGAAAAGGGGCGTCATTCTCTTCATACAGGATAAAACAGGGAACAGGGGCGCTGACCTGGCACAGCGTATCAAGAATAACCAAAATAGTCCATAATAATCAAAATTGAAACAATAACATAAGTTCCTGGAGGCTCAAAAGAACAAAATGAGTCTGTACCCGGGTCTTGTAGACAGTTACACAGGGGTTTCCTCGGAGGGGCTACTCTGGTCCACAATGTAGTCCCCAAATCTCACAGGTGGGTGCCCCTTAGTAGGCCGCGTGGACCTTCTTACTGGCAGAGACTCTTCCTGCCTTGGTTCAGGGGGGCCAAAGGAATCCACAGGCTCGGGAGCCCTTTCAAGTACACCCTGGGACCGGTTATCCTGGGGTTGAGGACTAGCAGGAACTGGAGCCGGTACCACCAAGTTCAACCAGGGTGTGAGGAACCAATGAAGTGGCTCCTTGTCATGTAACACGTTTTCAACAGCTTGCATAGGATCAACAGGTTAGGGTGACAACTCGGGCTCAGGAGACTCTGGCTCAATGTCTCCTGCTGCAGTTTCTTCTTCTATGCAGGGTTTTAAACGATTTCTGTGTACAATTTGGGAGCCTTTACCTTCCCTGGAAATTTGATAAATGTGGGCCTCAGCATTAGGAATAGCAGTTATAACGTAGGGAGTCCTTTCCCACTTACTGTCCAGCTTACTGGTTCGGTGGTTATTCTTCAACCACACCATGCCTGCTACAGCTAGAGGTTCCGCATGAGCAGCCAGGTCATAGTCTCTCTGCTGTCGCTCTCGGGCACTTTCCATGCGCTCCTGAACAATCTCTTTGGCATTAAGGAGACATCTTTGATGTTCCACCACCCAATCAGTCTTTGGTAGTGGGTTGATGACATCAGGCACTTGTACATCCAGGGAATGGTTGGCAGGCAGCCTCCCTTGACAGCCGTACATCAAATAGAAGGGCGTGTACCCAGTGGAACAGTGAATTGTATTGTTATATGTATACATAAGTTGTGGCAGCAGAGTAGGCCAATTACCCCTTGTCTCAGGGGGTACTGCTCTTAGCATTTCACAGAGCCTGCTACCTTGCGGATTATAGGCTGTGGTCCGGACCTTCTGGCAATTATGTAGCAGGCACATCTCCTGGAACAACTGTGATTCAAACGCAGACCCCTGGGCGGTGAGGATTTTCTCTGGGCAGCCGTAGGGCAGGAGGAAATGCTTCCCGAATGCTTCCGCCGCAGTCTTGGCTGTCAGGTCCTTCACGGACACTGCTACAACTAACTTAGTGAAGTGATCAATAATGGTCATGGCATAAGTATAACCTGAGCGACTTGGCTCCAACTTCACATGATCAATGGCAACAAGCTCCAGAGGAGTTTTACTCACGATAGGATGGAGAGGTGCTCTCTGGTCATGGCGTTCACTTCTCCCAACGGCACAGGCAGTACATTCCCGGCACCATTTTTCAATGTCTTCTCTCATCCCAATCCAATAGAACCTTCTGCAAATGGTGGCCTCAGTTTTCTGGTTATGATACATCTCTAACACCAGACTGGCATCTCAACGGGGTATGAGGATCTGGTACACCCGATCGCAGGACACTGGATCCAGGCTCCTTAGCAACAGGCCTTTTTGAAGGAAGAGTACGTGGCGATGTCTCCACAATTTCAATAGTTCTGGGTCTGCGCTCTTCCTGCGGACTCTTTCAGGAGTTCTTCCGCTGGTAAGGAATTCGAGCAGTTCACCAAGAACTCTACTTTCTCACTGGAGCTTAATCCACCTTTCTTGTTCGCCTCTGGATTCAGGATTATTCGGTGGAGAGGGATCAGCATCTGAGTGATTTTCAGTGTGAACATTATGTTGCTGAGCAAATTTGGTGTAAAACACCGGCATCTCCACTTCTTCCCAGGCATCCCTTGGTTCATCTGCTGCTTCTGTAGTGGGAAGCCGAGACAGGGCATCAGCATTATCATTTGAGCGACCGGCTCTGTATTTCATAGTAAAGTCATAATTGGCAAGGCAGGGAGGCCCATCTTTGCTCCAGGGCCCCTAATTTAGCTTTATTCAGGTGGGCCAGGGGATTGTTGTCCGTGAAGGCGACAAACGGAGTGGCAGCAAGGTAGTCCTTGAACTTTTCAGTCACAGCCCACACTAAAGCAAGGAACTCCAGCTTGAAGGAACTATAATTCTGATTGCTTTTCTCAGCTCCCCTCAGGGATCTGCTGGCGTAGGCAATCACCCACTCTTTGTTGTCTTGCACCTGAGCCAACACGGCTCCCAGGCCACTTTTACTGGCATCCGTATAGAGGTGGAACGGCTTCTGATAATCCGGGTAACCCAGGACAGGGGCTTCAGTCAGCTTCTTCTTTAGGAGCTGGAAGGCAATCTCCCGTTCTTCATTCCATTCAACAGGGATGGGAGTCTTTGGACTCTTTTTGGGATGCCCCCTTAGGAGTTCCTGGATCGGGTCCGCAATCTGTGCAAAATGCGGGATGAAGCGTCGGTAATATCCTGCAAAGCTGAGGAAACTTCTCACCTCCTTCATGGTGGTAGGAGTAGGCTAATTGTAAGCAGCAGGTTTATCAGGATCAGGATGGACTAACAACGTGCCCTAGGTACTTTACAGCTGGTTTCAGCAGATAGCACTTGGATGGCTTGATTTTTTATTTTATTTTTTATTGGAAATTTTTTATTTAAAGAACATAACGTAACAAGGTACGTATATAGGTATCTTGAACATCAAGCATGACGTTGAGGTTATACATAATATGATTCATTCCATACTGGTATATACGATAATGACATATAAAGGCATATACTGTGGTTCAATATAATTGTGTTCCTGGTCGGACGGCTTGATTTTAAGGCCATATTTAACGAGGACTTGGAACACTTCAGCCAGATGTTTTAAATGGTCCTCATACAGGGAGTGCAGAATTATTAGGCAAGTTGTATTTTTGAGGATTAATTTTATTATTGAACAACAACCATGTTCTCAATGAACCCAAAAAACCCATTAATATCAAAGCTGAATATTTTTTGAAGTAGTTTTTAGTTTGTTTTTAGTTTTAGCTATTTTAGGGGGATATCTGTGTGTGCAAGTGACTATTACTGTACATAATTTTTAGGCAACTTAACAAAAAACAAATATATACCCATTTCAATTATTTATTTTTACCAGTGAAGCCAATATAACATCTCAACATTCACAAATATACATTTCTGACATTCAAAAACAAAACAAAAACAAATCAGTGACCAATATAGTCACCTTTCTTTGCAAGGACACTCAAAACCCTGCCATCCATGCATTCTGTCAGTGTTTTGATCTGTTCACCATCAACATTGCGTGCAGCAGCAACCACAGCCTCCCAGACACTGTTCCGAGAGGTGTACTGTTTTCCCTCCTTGTAAATCTCACATTTGATGATGGACCACAGGTTCTCAATGGGGTTCAGATCAGGTGAACAAGGAGGCCATGTCATTAGATTTTCTTATTTTATACCCTTTCTTGCCAGCCACGTTGTGGAGTACTTGGACGCGTGTGATGGAGCATTGTCCTGCATGAAAATCATGTTTTTCTTGAAGGATGCAGACTTCTTCCTGTACCACTGCTTGAAGAAGGTGTCTTCCAGAAACTGGCAGTAGGACTGGGAGTTGAGCTTGACTCCATCCTCAACCCGAAAAGGCCCCACAAGCTCATCTTTGATGATACCAGCCCAAACCAGTACTCCACCTCCACCTTGCTGGCGTCTGAGTCGGACTGGAGCTCTCTGCCCTTTACCAATCCAGCCACGGGCCCATCCATCTGGCCCATCAAGACTCACTCTCATTTCATCAGTCCATAAAACCTTAGAAAAATCAGTCTTGAGATATTTCTTGGCCCAATCTTGACGTTTCAGCTTGTGTGTCTTGTTCAGTGGTGGTCGTCTTTCAGCCTTTCTTACCTTGGCCATGTCTCTGAGTATTGCACACCTTGTGCTTTTGGGCACTCCAGTGATGTTGCAGCTCTGAAATATGGCCAAACTGGTGGCAAGTGGCATCTTGGCAGCTGCACGCTAGACTTTTCTCAGTTCATGGGCAGTTATTTTGCGCCTTGGTTTTTCCACACGCTTCTAGCGACCCTGTTGACTATTTTGAATGAAACGCTTGATTGTTCGATGATCACGCTTCAGAAGCTTTGCAATTTTAAGAGTGCTGCATCCCTCTGCAAGATATCTCACTATTTTTGACTTTTCTGAGCCTCTCAAGTTCTTCTTTTGACCCATTTTGCCAAAGGAAAGGAAGTTGCCTAATAATTATGCACACCTGATATAGGGTGTTGATGTCATTAGACCACACACCTTCTCATTACAGAGATGCACATCACCTAATATGCTTAATTGGTAGTAGGCTTTTGAGCCTATACAGCTTGGAGTAAGACAACATGCATAAAGAGGATGATGTGGTCAAAATACTCATTTGCCTAATAATTCTGCACGCAGTGTATGTCTTGGAGTATATAATGACGTTATCCAAGTATAGCAGTACAGTCTCAAAGTTCTTATGGCTTAAACAACGCTCCATCAACCTCTGGAACGTCCCCGGAGCATTACACAGTCCGAAAGGCATGTAATTAAATTCAAACAGGCCAATAGGCATAGTGAAAGCAGTCTTTTCCTGGTCTTCCGGGGCCATAGGTACCTGCCAGTATCCACTGGTTAAGTCCAGAGTTGAGAAGTAGGCTGATGACCCCAGGGCAGTCAAAGACTCTTCAATGCGTCGCAACGGATAAGCGTCTTTGTGGGTGATTTGGTTGATTTTTCTATAGTCCACGCAGAACCTAATACTACCATCTTTTTTACAAACAAGAACTAGGGGAGCAGCCCAGGGGCTATGACTGTCCTGGTTTATATAAGAGTCCTTCATTTCCTGTATCATCTCTTTTACGGACTGATAGGTAGTAGGTGGTATGGGTCTGTATCTCTCCTTGATAGCAGGATGAGAGCCAGTGGGTATGGTGTGTTTGATTACACTGACCTCTCCATAGTCCGTGGAGTGCTTGCTAAAGGCCTTGTGGTGCTCTTTCACCAGATTCAGGACTCCCTCTATTTGCTCCTTCAGGGTGGATTCGTTCCCCACATGAAGTTCCTCCCACCAGGATACTGAAGAGGCGCTGGAAGGGGCACTGCTGTTCTGTGCAGTTTGGAACGTCTCCGTGGCAGGCAGACGGATAACATCCTGAAAGGATACCTGGAAAAGCTGAGCAACAGGGCAGTGCTTAGGGAGAGTAACAGGGTGATCACCGAAATTAATCAAACGGACAGGTACTTTACCTTGAGATACAGTCACCAGGCTCTTGGCTGCTCGCACAAAGGGATGATTCTCCATTTGAATAGGCTCCACTAGGGAATGATAGTCTTGGCCCTGGATCCCTAGTACAGCACGGCACCACAGGATGATCTGGGAATTCAGTGGCAGGATTACCAGCTGGTTATCCCGGATCCGGGCATTACTGATTTCTCTTTTTCCATTTGCAAATTTTTGCTGAGCACACAGCACACTGATAGTCTTTTGAATGACTCTTTTACAAGCAGCTGAAGCTGAAGGTATGGATTGGTTCAATCCCTCAAGCACCTCGGAGTAACAATTTTTAAAGACATTAGACCCTAAGATCACGGGGTGTCCCCCTTTATCTCCGGCTTGCACCACAATCACACCTTGCTGTGGTAAGGTGGCTTCTCCCATCTGAAGGGTAGTGTCACGGAAGGTGTTACAGAAAACTAGAAGACACAAATGAAGATCCGACTGACTTGATCCAAAACTAAGGAACCAAAGGGTAAGCCCTGTAACAGCCCTAGCTCTCTCCCTTACTGCTCAGCCTATGCAAAAATCTCTACGGTAGATAATTGCATACCCTCGTTCCTCGACTGTATGACACCTGAACACCCTATAACAGTGAGGGGACACGACCACCGGCTCCCTACACTTAATACGGAGGAAGTCAGGGTCACCTAGGATAAAGCAAACAAGAGAACACAAATAAATGAACAGACTTCTCTGTAGAAGCATCAGTTGTAGCATCCAGCATGCACAAACTCCAGGAAGTTGTATAAAACGCAAAGTGATGCAGTATGGGAGGGGATTTAAAGGGATGCAATCAGTGCAACTAGATGACAGCTGAGAGAGGGAAACGAGATGACAAAACGAAAGCAAAACAAAAGAACCTCAAGCAGGAGGTTCTGAAGAACGTCTGTCAGAGCTTCTCAGATGTCTGGCGGTAACAGTACCCCTCCTTCTACGAGTGAACTCCGGACACTCAGAGCCCACCTTCTCAGGATGGGACCTATGGAAAGCCCTGATGAGACAAGTGGCCTTAATGTTCGTCACTGGGACCCACATCCTCTCCTCAGGACCATAACCCTCCCAATGAACGAGGTACTGGAGAGAACCGCGGACAACACGAGAATCCATAATCCTAGAGACCTGAAATTCAAGATTACCATCAACCACAATCGAAAGAGGAGGCAAAGAGGAGGGTACAATGGGTTGGACATAAGGTTTTAATAGGGACTTATGAAAAACATTATGGATCTTCCAAGTCTGAGAAAGATCAAGACGGTAGGCAACAGGATTGATGACGGACAAGATTTTGTAAGGCCCAATAAACTTAGGACCCAACTTCCAGGAGGGAACCTTCAATTTGATATTCTTAGTAGACAACCACACCAGATCATCAACATTCAGGTCCGGACCTGGCACAAGGCTCTTATATCTCTCACTTATGCTCTTTAGATTATCCTGAATCTTTTGCCAAATAGATAAAGACGAGGAGAATCTCTCCTCATCAGGTAAACCAGAAGACCCCTCTCCAGAGAATGTCCCAAACTGCGGATGAAACCCATATGCACAAAAAAATGGTGACTTATCAGAGGACTCCTGACGACGGTTATTTAAAGCAAACTCAGCAAGGGAGAGAAAAGAACACCAATCCTTCTGATTCTCCGCCACAAAACAGTGCAGATATGTATCCAGATTCTGATTGACGCGCTCCGTCTGGCCATTCGACTGTGGGTGGAAAGCAGAAGAGAATGACAACCGAACTTCCAAGCGTGAACAGAAAGCCTTCCAGAATCTGGAAACAAACTGCGTGCCCCTATCAGAAACTATGTCTGAAGGAATACCATGCAATTTGACAATGTGATCGATAAATGCCTGTGCCAGTGTCTTAGCATTGGGCAACCCAGGAAAAGGAATGAAATGCACCATTTTGCTAAAACGGTCTACCACCACCAGAATCACAGTCTTCCCCGAAGAACGAGGCAGGTCCGTAATGAAGTCCATGGACAGATATGTCCAAGGACGGGAAGGAATGGGTAACGGGAGGAGAGGACCTGATGGCTGTGAATGAGGGACTTTGGCACGAGCGCAGGTCTCGCAGGCTGCCACAAAACCCTCAACCGACTTACGAAGCGCCGGGCACCAGAATCTCCGAGCAATAAGATCCACTGTGGCTCTACCCCCCGGTGCCCAGCCCCCGGGTGCCTCTACCGACCAGGAGGAAAAATCTACCCCCTTTCTAGTCATATGAGTGAGTGGTTTAACAACAGAGGAATAATTCAAAATAAACTTCCTGTAATAACTGGCAAAACCCAAAAAACGCATCAGCGCCTTCTGATTCTCAGGAAGCTCCCAGTCAAGCACAGCGCGGACCTTCTCGGGGTCCATGCGAAAACTAGAAACGGAGAGAAGAAACCCCAGAAATTGAATTTCTGGAACTGCAAACACACATTTTTCCAGTTTAGCGTACAATTTATTCTCCCGCAGGATGAGCAAGACCTGACGTAGGTGGTCCTTATGAGTTTTGAAATCAGGAGAAAAAATCTAAATATCATATAGATGCACTAGTACAAATTTCCCCATTAAGTGATAAAAAATGCTGTTCACAAAATGCTGAAAGAAGGCTGGAGCATTGATCAAACCAAAAGGCATAACCAAATTCTCAAAATGGCCCTCAGGGGTATTGAACGCCGTCTTCCATTCGTCTCCTTCTCTGACCCTGACCAGGTTGTATGCCCCTCTTAGATCCAGCTTGTAAAAAACTTTAGCCTCAACAATCTGGTTAAACAGGTCCGGGATCAGAGGAAGCGGATAAGGGTCACGAATTTTGATACTGTTCAGCTCCCTGAAATCCAGACATGGTCTTAAAGAACCATCTTTTTTCTTTTAAAAAAAAAACAGCGGCAACAGGTGACTTTAAGGGCCGTATGTGTCCCTTTCTCAGGCTCTCAGAGATATAAGCACGCGTAGCGACCCTTTCAGGTTGGGAGAGATTGTATAAACGAGATTTAGGCAGCTTGGCGCCTGGGATGAGATTAATAGGGCAATCGTACTCCCTGTGAGGGGGCAGCTCCTGAACACCACTCTCAGAAAACACATCCGAAAATTCAGAGAGAAAAGATGGTACAGTCTTAGTAGAAACCTCTGAAACAGATGTCGTGAGGCAATTCTCTCTGCAAAAGTCACTCCAACCTTGCCAATCAATGGTGGGGTTATGTTTAGTGAGCCAGGGTAGCCCCAACACTAGAGGAGTAGGCAACCCGCTTAGAACAAAACATGACACATCCTCAACATGAGTATCACTCACAAACGGATATTGTGAACTATGCCCTTTAACGATTTCTGAGAAAGTGGGGCGGAATCAATAGCAAAAACAGGTATATCCTTTCCCAAAGTGCATACCTGGAAACCATGTGTTATAGCAAATTGATTATCAATGAGATTGACAGCTGCTCCACTATCTACAAAAATCTCACAAAAAATGTTCTTGCTCTCTAGCGCCACACTGGCAGGTAGGACAAAACGGGAACTACAAGCAAACGGAAAACCTTCAATTTCCGCATCAACCTTGCCAATAGTAACAGATGGAACGTTTTTAGAGGATTTTTTTCTTTTTGTTTCTTTATTACTCATAAAAAACTGCCTGAATCTCCTAGAGAGACAAACATTTGCCAAATGATTTTATATATATTTATACAAACCCAGCTGCATGGGCTCCTGCTCAGAGGGGATTGAGAGAGACTGAGACCCCTGCACACTGAATGAGACTGCTGCACTGTCCTTGGACTGAGTATGACCGGAAGGAGTGATCTAGCTCTCTCCCTTACTGCTCAGTCTATGCAAAAATCTCTATGGTAGATAATTGCATACCCATTTTCCTCAACTGTATGACACCTGAACACCCTATAACAGTGAGGGGACACGACCACCGGCTCCCTACACTTAATACGGAGGAAGTCAGGGTCACCTAGGATCAAGCAAACAAGAAAACACAAATAAATGAATGGATTTGCCTGTAGAAGCATCAGTTGTAGCATCCAGTATGCACACTCTCCAGGAAGTTGTATAAACCGCAAAGTTAAGCAGTATGGGAGGGGATTTAAAGGGATGCAATCAGTGCAACTAGATGACAGCTGAGAGAGGGAAACAAGATGACAACACAAAATCAAAACAAAAGAACCTCAAGCAGGAGGTTCTGAAGAACGTCTGTCAGAGCTTCTCAGATGTCTAGCGGTGACAGGTAGGTTCCCAATACCCATGGACTTTCACCGGCTTGCCGCTGCTAGCAATAATATCCAGCCAGGATTCCGGTGGCTGGGTGAGAAGACTTGAATCCCAGAATTTGTCAAAGGTGGGTCGTTGAATGGTGGTGACTTGAGAGCCAGTATACAGACGTGGACAAAATTGTTGGTACCCTTTGGTCAATGAAAGAAAAAGTCACAATGGTCACAGAAATAACTTTAATCTGACAAAAGTAATAATAAATTAAAATTCTATAAATGTTAACCAATGAAAGTCAGACATTGTTTTTCAACCATGCTTCAACAGAATTATGTAAAAAAATAAACTCATGAAACAGGCATGGACAAAAATGATGGTACCCCTAGAAAACACAGAACATAATGTGACCAAAGGGACATGTTAATTCAAGGTGTGTCCACTAATTAGCATCACAGGTGTCTACAACCTTGTAATCAGCCATTGGGCCTATATATATGGCTCCAGGTAATCACTGTGTTGTTTGGTGATATGGTGTGTACCACACTCGACATGGACCAGAGGAAGCAAAGGAAAGAGCTGTCTCAAGAGATCAGAAAGAAAATTATAGACAAGCATGTTAAAGGTAAAGGCTATAAGACCATCTCCAAGCAACTAGATGTTCCTGTGAGTACAGTTGCACATATTATTCATAAGTTTAAGATCCATGGGACTGTAGCCAACCTCCCTGGACGTGGCCGCAGGAGGAAAATTGATGACAAATCTAAGAGACGGATAATCCGAATGGTAACAAAAGAGCCTAGAAAGACTTCTAAAGAGATTCAAGGTGAACTTCATGCTCAAGGAACATCAGTGTCAGATCGCACCATCCGTCGTTGTTTGAGCCAAAGTGGACTACATGGGAGACGACCAAGGAGGACACCATTGTTGAAAACGAATCATAAAAAAGCAAGACTGGAATATGCCAAACTACATGTTGACAAGCCACAAAGCTTCTGGGAGAATGTCCTGTGGACAGATGAGACAAAAATCGAAGTTTTTGCCAAGGCACATCAGCTGTATGTTCACAGACGAAAAAATGAAGCATATCAAGAAAAGAACACTGTCCCTACTGTGAAACATGGAGGAGGCTCTGTTATGTTCTGGGGCTGCTTTGCTGCGTCTGGCACAGGGTGTCTTGAATCTGTGCAGGGTACAATGAAATCTCAAGACTATCAAGGAATTCTAGAGAGAAATGTACTAGCCAGTGTCAGAAAGCTTGGTCTCAGTCGCAGGTCATGGGTCTTGCAACAGGACAATGACCCAAAACACACCGCTAAAAACACCCAAGAATGGCTAAGAGGAAAAAATTGGACTATTCTAAAGTGGCCTTCTATGAGCCCTGACCTCAATCCTATTGAGCATCTTTGGAAGGAGCTGAAACATGCAGTCTGGAAAAGGCACCCTTCAAACCGGACACAACTGGAGCAGTTTGCTCATGAGGAGTGGGCCAAAATACCTGCTGAGAGGTGCAGATGTCTCATTGACAGTTACAGGAAGCGTTTGATTGCAGTGATTGCCTCAAAAGGTTGCGCAACAAAATATTAAGTTAGGGGTACCATCATTTTTGTCCATGCCTGTTTCATGAGTTTATTTTTTTACATAATTCTGTTGAAGCATGGTTGAAAAACAATGTCTGACTTTCATTGGTTAACATTTATAGAATTTTAATTTATTATTACTTTTGTCAGATTAAAGTTATTTCTGTGACCATTGTGACTTTTTCTTTCATTGACCAAAGGGTACCAACAATTTTGTCCACGTCTGTATAGCATGGCTTCAAGAGGTATCCCATTGATGCATATGTTAATCTTTGGACAAGACCCTACGTATCTGGGCATCCAACTTGGATCCTTTGGACCTACTGTTCTACCTCCCGAGGGGCGGTCCTCGGCCTCGGGGTGGCCAGTTTAACTGCCAACATGTTGCTTCAGTATGTCCATATTTTTTACAATAGTGGCAGACAGGCTGCTTGCGATTCTTAGACCGGTAACTCGGTCGCCCATCAGGTTCTTTGGGGTAGACCTCTTTATATGCAGGCGGGAGGAGCCTTTGAGGAAGGGGGCTTTTGTCTTCCAATAACAATGGTCTTTCCCATTCCTCTATTTTCCTGCACACTTTTTCTAGGCTCTTAGTGAGATGGTTAACTTGCTCCATTAACGCCGCCACCACATCTGTTACTGGAGCCTGGGTGGCTTGACTGGCTCCGGACGGTCTCACATTAATAGTTTTTGGCTGGCAGGCCTGAGGTTCAAGGGAGGCTGCTGGTCCCATGGGCGGGTTTTGACCTAGGATATTGATGGCCAGCTCTTTAAAGTCCAAAAACGCACAATTGGGGTGTTGGGCCGACAGCATCCTCAGCTGGCCCTTTAAGTGTTCAGTGTTTACACCAGCAATGAACTGCTCTCTTAGAGTCCAGTCCTGTTCCTCAGCCTCCCGGGGGTCCGCCTGGACCACAGCCCTCAAGGTAGGTCTCTTGCAGGGACAAAGCAAAATCACGGAGTGACTCAACAGGCTGTTGCTTAATGCTGAAAAATCGCATCTTAACTTTTGACAGCGTTCTGGCCTCAAACCTGGTGCAGAGGCGATCAAAAATCTGTTCCAGGCTATTCTTTTCAGAGCTGGGCCATGACATGACTTCCCTGCGGGTGGCCCCTTCTAGCTGTGCTAAGAGGATCTCCATTTGTTGCTCAGTGGACATAGGGTAGAGACGGAACAAGGCCAGTATCTGATCTTTAAAGTCCTTCAGTTTGTGGGCTTCCCCGAAATATCGCGGGAACCAGGGGGCCCCGAAATAATATGGCATGGTCAGCGGCATCGGGCTGGATGCTGCCGCAGCGGTGGGTGCCCCTGCTCTCATCTGGGTGAATTACAGAAGGCTCATTGGGGGCCACCTGCCCCATTCCCTCAGGTGTGGACATGGCGTGGTCTATTGAGGCAGGTTCTATATGCAGACCCACGCTGGACTTTACTTTCTTTAGTCGTTGCTAACGGTGACCACAGTGAGGGTATGGCTCTTTAAGGAGGGGTGGAGCAGGCCAAAATCCGAATTGGATGTGTTCCTCCCCTGGGTTAAGTCTCTTATTACTAGTGAGGGACCTCCCCCCAGTCTCCCAGCAAGGATCGGAATTCTCTCGGTGCTCGAATATAAAAGAATCGGTATGTACCGAAAGTTTACTCACTCTGGTGATGCGTAGTCCTGATCTCGCGAGGTACGGGATTACGTCATGCAGAGTTCTCACGCTCAGCGTCAGGAGATAGGCGCGGCCTCTCTAAGCTCCGGGATTCAAGGTAGGCGGTATCTTCTTTACAGACAGGGCAGTACCTTTCCTTTTGCAGGCTGGGCGGTCCCTTCTCTTCTTCTTTTTCGCGCCAAACAGACACAACGAGGCGCACCAATAATCCAGTCCACTTAGGCGGCCATCTTTGAGTATAAGGCTGTCAATTCACTGACAGCAAGCAGTGAATTTAGAAGCAGCAAACAGTCCACAATATACAGTTTTCACACCACAAGTTTTCACAGTTCTTTGGCCCAACAACTTTCAAATAAACGGATATGGCATTTATCACTTTATAGCAAATAATAACGGCACACAGTTATACAATGGCGTAGGAATATTCGTATCCTGTTCGTGATGCCAAAATATGCAGTACGCAGCCCTGCAGGGTGAGGCGAATGGTGAGGTCACAGGGGTAGTTACTAACAGAGGGTGGTTATAGTACTCACAGTCTTTCATATACCCTGGGCAGACATACAGCAGTGATGGAGAGGCTGGCACAGGGGTCCTCTGGGGCACTCTCTGTGTATAGGGACCAGGCCTGATGGTAAGTGAGGTGCCCTGGATGTTGCAGGTTTTTAATGTGCCGGTGGCAAGATCCCTTTAAATTCGTGACACCAGTGCCGGTAACGGTGGCACACCGATTTATGGTAGGATGTTGTGGTGAACCAAAACTTCTGTTTACTGGAACAGTTAACTATATACAGTCTTTGGTCAAAGTTCCATACGTAAGAAGTAGTAACATGCAGGCTTTAAATCAATTGGCAGGCACAATGTTCTTGCAAGATACTCAGAGGGTTAAACACTTACAGATCAGGCAGCACTTTTCCTCTGAATCTTGTCTGTCTTTATCCCAAGGCCCGTATGCCCTATTGCTGGCTTTATCCTTGGTTAGGGAAAACTTCCTCAGGTATATGTCTCCTTACTTTAAATAGATCCTTCTGCCCTTCAGCTCCCTGGTTCTGCTGGAATACCTTTTGCTCTGCACTGCACTTGGTAGGAACTTTTCTACCTCCCAGGAGGTAAACCCTTCTCCTGGTGGCAGCTTCTGAGCTTCTTTACTCAGAACCCTCAGGCAGGCTAGACTGCACTGACTAGCCCCCTGGATTATACTGCACTCTCTCTCTCCTGTCTGGGCCTAACTATATATACTAGGGGTTTCCTAGCTCCCTCTACTGTCTAGGAGAAGGAACTACCCCTAACAGGCCTGATACACAGAGATAACAGGGGAAATACACAATAAAACATTATATAAAATTCAATGACCAATAGCGTGGCCATATTGTCCCTTGTGTAGTGCCCACATTTACCTAGTGGAACACTACATGTAATGTCCAAACACATATTTGTTTCACGGTAGGGTTGGGTGGTGGATTGAGAATTTGGCCCACCCTGCGGCATCCTGGCCCCAGACTTCAGGTCACACTGTGTGTGTGTTCTGAATACTGGGGCCTTATACCCATCTACTACATCATCTGTACTTAGAGAGTTACCACCATGTTATCTGTGGTGTTATATAGGACTACTATATTATCTGTAAAAGTAGCGTGTCCACAGGTTGGGAATGGGGGGGGGGGGCACAATACACGGCTCACCCCGGGTGCTGGAAACCCACTCTACGCCACTGGTCAGTCTGTAAAAGTGGCGTACTACTCGGACAACAACATTCCCAGCAACGACATGGGAGTCCAAGATGCATCCAGACATCCTCCCCATGCTTTTCCCAAACCATTTCAGTGGTGTTTCCATCAATTTCTGACCTTTTACTATGAACCAGACACCAGCCAACAAACACTTACTAGAAGTACACAAATAGTCCCACAACATGGACAGAGATATACCAAAGGGGAATCATTGGCAAAAAATCCCACAAAAAAAATATGTATTTTAATCAGGGGCCATTTTTCTGCGTCTTAAAGGGAAACTCTCAAAAATGTGCCCTGCCTAGAAAAATGTTGATTCCTATCTGTTTGATGTATACAAATGTGTAGCACTCCACGTTTTTGTATCCTGCAGAGTCCATAAAAAAAAAAAAGCATACATTAACGTCATTTTCTTTTCTACCATGGAACTGTATGGTGAACAGATGCCACTGTACGGCCATCAGTCTGAGGCATCTGTTAATGCATACAGTATAATGTCATTGTATAATACTGTAGAGGGGGCCCTGACAGTAAAATATTTAATCTCCTGAGTGGAACCCTAGTGGGACTGGGCCCCAAACCAGCCACTTCTCCTGCTTCCCCTATTGCTACGCCCTGCTGCCCTCTTGGCTGGAGTTATTCATGAACAGTATTTGGCTAGTGTTGATTATGGGGAAACCTTGGTGATTTTTACAAGAGAACTCTCCTGGTATGGGCACTACACTGGTGCCACTCTCTTGGCGTGGCTGGGTGGGCACTACATTGGTCTTTATTTAGAACTCCACTGGTGTTGCTCCTGGCTGGGCACTCTGGCATTGTTTGTGCTTTAATAAAAAAATAAAAAAAAAAGCATTAACCTAAGCTATTAATGCTTTAGAGCAGTTCTGGGCAGTAAAAGCTGTCACAAGCTTTTTTTTTTTTTTTATATCTATGGCTAGGGTGAGGTTTGATTTGCCTTTGTCTGACAGATAACACTGATGCCCTTGTGAATGCTTTGTTTGCCTACCTGCTAGGAATAAATGCCATTAGCTCTTTATGAATTTTAACAGGTAATTTTTTTTATTCAGTCAGGTTACTAAGCAGCAAAGAAGGTTTAAATCTAAATTGAACCAGGATACTGAACAATATTTTTAGGTGAAAGCAGGATGTGTTAACGTTTTAATATGACTGTGATTTATGTTCAGTAGGTCATGTAGCCTTTGATTGTTTTGCAATAAGTGGTTGAAAATGCCCTTATATACCAAAAATTCTTAAATTCTATAGTGTGGCAGGCAGACTGAAAGTAAATTTCGACTGGGATTTTGAGCTATTGCATATATTTTGACATATCTTAAAACTTTACCCAAAGTATGGTACTTTTATATTTGGGAGATAGCGCCCAATGCAGATTTTTAGAATACCGTCATCTCAACCTTTTGGCAAAAAATTGAAGTTTCATTTTCATTGGTTAATCTGATAAACAAGATCCATTTTTATCAGTTTAAGGCCTCTTTCACACTACAGTTTTTTGCGTTCCGTATACGGTCCGTTTTTTGAGTTCCGTATACGGTCCGTATACGGAACCATTCATTTCAATGGTTCCGCAAAAAAACGGAATGTGTTCCGTATGCATTCCGTTTCCGTATTTCCGTTTTTCCGTTCCGTTGAAAAGATAGAACATGTCCTATATTTGGCTGCAAATCACAGTCCGTGGCTCCATTCAAGTCAATGGGTCCGCAAAAAAAACGGAACACATACGGAAATGCATCCGTATGTCTTCCGTTTCCATTCCGTTTTTTGCGGAACCATCTATTGAAAATTTTATGCCCAGCCCAATTTTTTATATGAAATTACTGTATACTGTATTTGCCATACGGAAAAACGGAACGGAACAACGGAACGGAAACGGAACCACAACGGAAGCAAAAAACGGAACAACGGATCCGTGAAAAACGGAACGCAAAACACTGAATTCAACATACTGTAGTGTGAAAGAGGCCTAATTATGTTTTTGACACTGCATATTGCTTATTTTATTGGCATGTATATATTATTTTAGTCCGTTTTGGAAGCCATTCAGTACTATTGGAAAGGATTGCATTCAATGTAAAGTGGAACTCCAGACAAGCAGGCATAATTCAATAATTACTAAAACAAACCTGCTAGGGTTATGTAACAAACCTGGGCTGAAATTTGTTCACTGTGGTCCCCTAGGAGCAAGATGTTCTGTATACTATAGATCCTTTATACAAAGGGATAAAAACAAAATGGTTGCACATGAAAAGTACAAGGAATTTACCAAAATGACACCGCTCTATGACATGATTTCTTGCTCTGCAGCTAAGGCCTCTTTCACACTTGCGTTGTCCGGATCCGGCGTGTACGCCACTTGCCGGAATTACACGCCGGATCCGGAAAAACGCAAGTGTACTGAAAGCATTTGAAGACGGATCCGTCTTCAAAATGCTTTCAGTGTTACTATGGCACCCAGGACGCTATTAAAGTCCTGGTTGCCATAGTAGGAGCGGGAAGTGGGGGAGCGGTATACTTACCGTCCGTGCGGCTCCCGAGGCGCTCCAGAGTGACGTCAGAGCGCCCCATGCGCATGGATGACGTCCCATGCGATGACGTCATCCATGCGCCTGGGGCGCCCTGACGTCACTCTGGAGCGCCCCGGGAGCCACACGGACGGTAAGTATGCTGCTCCCCCGCTCCCCACTACACTTTACCATAGCAAACAGGACTTTAGCGTCCCGGGAGCCAGGGTAACTATTCAGAAAAAGCTAAACGTCGGATCCAGCAATGCGCCGAAACGACGTTTAGCTTAAGGCCGGATCCGGATCAATGCCTTTCAATGGGCATTCATTCCGGATCCGGCCTTGCAGCAAGTCCGTTTTTTTGGCCGGAGCAAAAAGCGCAGCATGTTGCGGTATTTTCTCCGGCCAAAAAACGTTCCGGTCCTGAACTGAAGACATCCTGATGCATCCTGAACGGATTTCACTCCATTCAGAATGCATTAGGATAATCCTGATCAGGATTCTTCCGGCATAGAGCCCCGACGACGGAACTCTATGCCAGAAGACAATAACCACTTAGACTTCCTGCACTGTGAATGCATTTGATTTCACTGGAAGTAGCATGGTGATAAATTAAAGTTCTATTATATAAATGGAATATTAAAAGAGTACCCTCACTGCTTTTCTCCCTTTTCTTTAAATCCAGATAGGTAACTGTGTTTAGTATGTGAATTAACCAGGTTGAAGAGTTTATTAAGACCTTTCCATCTTCCAGTGAACACATTTAACATTGTACATTGATCACCATAAAAAAAACTGGTAGGGGGCTTGTTCAAGGGTTATATTACCAACTGTATGTAAATTAAGTATGTGACTGCTTGTAATATTTGCCTGATTAAAAAATGTATCCTTCATTCTGGTTCATCTGGGTCTTCTAAGTTATGATTCATTCACAGTTACGATCCCTTATGTATTATTGTGTTAAAGTGAGTCCACCACAACTGCTGCTAGGTCACTGTTATACAAGTTCATTAACCCAAGCTTCTATTATTGTCCTGCTTTTATTGCTAAAGTTTTATGTATGAAATGTTCTTTCATTTCTTTCTACAGCGTCTCTGTTGCTCTGTAATATGTCTAACTCCTAAAATATGGCGCTGCTCACCATTCATTGTGATGCAGGCATCCCCAGATTGAGTTGTTTTTTAATTTTCCAGATGAGATGCTGCTGTACAATTACAGTTACAGCTCAATTGCGAGAAAAAAAAACTGTTATACATGCTTTATGCCACATTTTTTTAAATGTTTTATAGACTTTTTTGCACATCAATAGACAGATTTTAAATGTGGTTGTGGCATGAAGAACAGCCACCCCTGATTGGCTGATGAGGCTGTTTTTCAGACTCTGAGCCAATCAGGGAAAGCCCTCAACCCACATTTCCTCTCAGATTCATGTGAACATCCTTCTTACTCCCTCGTAGTTTTGTCTGTCAACATGTGCAGTAAAAAAGTACTGTGCTCCATTTTACTTAATTCATCCAGGGGAAATTGGAAAAGCTTCAAGTCTCTTTGCAGACTAATTTTTCTGAAATTGGTAAAAAAAAAAAAAAAAAAGTTTTTTTTACAAATTGAATTCCTCATCCTTGCTTTAGACCAATACTTTTGGTGCATGTACAGCCAAACCCAAATTTCAACACAGTCGAATGATGTGGAAAAAAAAGTCTATAAAACTAAAAATTGTGACACAAAGCATGTAAATCTGTGTTTTCTTGCCACAATTGAGCTAGAATACTGGCACACTGGACGCCCAATAACTTCAAATATAGAAGCCGTTTATCTCCAAATATAGCAAAATTTAATGACTGGTGAATCTTCCAGGAAGTGGCTAGTGTCCCAAAATAACTGTAATTACACAGCAGAACCTCATCTGAAAAATCTAAAATCAAATCAAATTGGGGATGGTTGCATCCCAATTAATGATAAGCACTCCAAAATGTATGAGTTATATATATATTCCACAGCAACAGAGATGTTGTAGAAAGAAATGAAAAAAAAAAAAAAAAACATTTCATGCATGAAACTCTGGCAATAAAAGCAGTACAATAATAGCTGCTTGGACTAATGCACTTGTAGAACAGTGACCTAGCAGCTGTTGTGGTGGACTCACTATATCACAGTAATACATAAGAGATCCTAATACTCCTGATGCTTCTCCTCCTCCTACTACACATTTTACAGAACTGATGGCTTGTGCTCACCCAAAGTGGAGAGTTCCAAGCCAACGTTGCTTTTCCAAAAAAGCTGTACCATCCCTGAAGGTGGGCCAGTCCTTCGGCCTCTCAGTGTCTGGTAGAGTTCACGCCAGCACTCATGTATGGAGTTGTTACTATGGTCAAGGACAATATATGTTGTTCACAGCCCACTGGGTGAATGTCATTCCAGGCCATGCATACCAGAAACTTGGTCAGATGATGGCAATGCTGCCTTCACGTTGTAATTATGGGATTTCTATAACAAAGTCCTCCTCTTCATCCTCATTCTCCACCTTGTCCTCATCCTCCCCTCTATAATATCACCTATGCAAAGCTAGGCATTGTAACGTGGTTCTGTACCTGGGCTTTGATGAACAGAGCCACACTGGGAAGTAACTGCCCGGCGGTCTCCTCGTCAACTGGAGATAGGAAGCATGGCTATTGATAACAAGAAGAACATTTTGTCTGCGCTGCATCAGGGAGGGCTGACCCATGCGCCTTGCATGGCACATGTCTTTAATCTCGCAGTAACCCAGTTCTTCAAGTCTTTCACTGAACTGCAAGAGCTGTTAAAAATGTCCAGGAAACTGTGCATACATTTCAGCCACTCTTAACATGCAAAACACGCCCTCCTTGAGCTGCAAAGGCAAAAAGCTCTTCCCCAACAACTAGAGATGAGCCAATTTTTCAAAAATATCACTTGGACGCTTTGTCAAATTTCTCAGTCTCGAAACACGTTAAATCAGCTAAAACCTGGCCTGCAGGGAGAGTTTATCTCAGTGTACATCACTGTGCATTGCAGCAGAATGTAGGATCTGTGTCGCAATGACTCTTTAGTGGAACAAAAGAATGACATGGAGGCAGTGCCGATAAAATAGTGAAGAAAAAAAAGGTTCTTTTAATCCATGTTGTGGCAGTGCAAACACATGCTTTTGAATCACGTCTGTTAGCTGTAAAATGACTTTGCGTTAGGCCCCTTTCACACAAGCGAGCTTTCTGCGCGGGTGCAATGCGTGACGTGAACACATAGCACCTGCACTAAATCCTGACCCATTCATTTCAATGGGTCTGTGTACATGAGCGTTTTAGTTTTACGCATCAGTTCTGCTTTGCGTGAAAAATGCAGCATGTTCTATATTCTGCGTTTTTCACACAGCCCTGGCCCCATAAAAGTGAATGGGGCTTCAGTGAAAAACGCATTGCATCTGCAATGCGTTTTTCACTGATGGTTGCTAAGAGATGTTGTTTGCAAACCTTCAGTTTTTTATCACACGCATCAAAATGCATTGCCCCTGCGCAGAAAAAAAATGAACAACTGAATGCAATTGCAGACAAAATTGACTGAACTTGCTTGCAAAATGGTGCGAGTTTCACTGAACGCACCCTGAACGCATCTGGAGCCAATCCGTCACGCCCATGTGAAAGAGGCGTTAGGTTACATGCACACGACCATGCCATTTTTTGCGGTCAGCAGTGGCAGTTACAGCACAAAATGGTGGCAGTAGCAGAAAATGGTAGCAGAGGAAGCAGGTGTGTGGCATCAGGTGGAGGTCAGCATCAGAATAGTGGCCGAAGAATGTGGTCCAATAGTCCAAGGGATCTTGGATCTGGGGTGACAGGGTGCAGTCCAAGTATGCCACCACCTGCTGGTTCAGGTTCTGTTCCATGTGTTGAGTTGAGACTCAAATTACTGCTAACGGAGGTACTGCTGCCCCTCCTAACCCTCCAGCAGTCCTGGCAATGGAGCATGAGCGCAAAGGGTTCCCCCGGTCAGACATTCGTGAGGATGGCTGATGGCGCACATTTGCAGTGACTAACGGACTACATAGGATGTCTCGTTAGTAGTTCAGTTTATCATCCCTCTCAGAAGGTGTAGAAAAGGGCCCCCATTTTGGCCCAGTAGCGAAGGTCTAACATCGTGGAGAGCCAGTAGTCATCCCTCTGCTGAATGGTGATAATGTGGCTGTCAGTACACAAGCAACTCAGCATGCATCTGCCCATTTGTGAAAGGGACTTGGAGGGACTACCTGCCTCTATCTGCACTGCATACTGCCATGGTCTGTTGGGGTTCTCATGCTCCTCCTTCTCCTCCTGTTCTTCTCCTGTCGCTTGGGCACATAAATAAACTATTTCTGTATACAATTCCTGGGAGTTAATGCCCTCCTCCTCCTCTGCCAGTTCAGCCCCCACATGGCTCCCACACCAGTGAGTATGGCATTTTATCCCCACCACTGCATGCTGACTGCCTGCGGCTACCTCTATGAAGCAGTGCACTGCTAGAAGTTTGCAGACAGGTAGGCTCCTGAATAGCAGATTGTCTACCCTGGGCACGTTTGGCTCCATATCTAACACTGCTACCGCCCTTCTGGCTCACAGCCACGCTTTCACCCTGCTTGCTCAGTGGCATGATGCCACCCTGCCGCTGTATTAAAGGTAAGCTGCCACCCTCACCCATTGATAATGGTGATAAAGCCCCCTCTTCATCCTGCTCCCATGTGTGATCAGCTACATCATCATCTACTACTGTCTGATCATTACTTATATCACCATCACCAGTCTCATGGCTACTTCACTAACAGCTCGCAACACCTTTTCCCACATGAATGTCAACATCGCTACTTGCATGCCTACTGGACGAAGCAGAAGACCTCTCCTCCAAATCTGGGCTGACCAGTTGCTGCTGACTGTCCTCAATAAGCTCACCCTCGCTGAAAAGCGGAGCAGACCAGGCAGCATATATTTCTTTTTCTGGCAGAAGGAGCAAGAAAGGAAAGAAGCATGTTCAGGACAGGTGAGGGCACAGATATTGTTCCTGGGCCATGCCAATTAAGTGTAGTATCAGAGGAACCCACCGACTCCTGGATGTGTGTGCCTGATGTCAGTTGTGATGATGTTGAAGACCAAGTCAACCATTCAAGGACAGCGGGATTGGTCATCAAAACACGACCGCTGGATGACAGTGGCAGCTCTGGCCTGTTGCTGCAGCTGCTGCTACTGCCCCCAATTCTTTTGCTGCTACTTGTGCCGGATACAGCAACATTTTTGCCACTGCCTTTGGAGGGCACTGGCACCTGTCTATTGGATATACTGTACAGTAAAACGAACTGTATATGTTAAATAAGTTATTCAATGTCAATATGGACACGCTAATAACAGTAGAATTATACAGGTTATGCACCCCAATTTGAGAATCAAGGCCTAATATAATTGTTTATCTATTAAACAAGGTGGACACCCCAATAACAGTTTAATTAGACGGGTTATGCACCAAATTTGAGAATCAAGGCCTACTGGAATTGCTTATCTATTAAACAAGGTGGGCACCCCAATACCAGTATAACTAGATTGACTCTCAAATTGGGGTGAACAGCCTAAGTGTAATAGAATTGTTTATCTATTAAACAAGGAAGAGACAGTGCGGTTCACTGAAAGACTAGCTGCCATGCAGGCTGGCTTCAGGTGCTCTCATGTACTGGCTACAGTTTGTTTCGCGTGTAGGCTGGTTGCCTGGATGCTGCATGCTTGCTGCCGCCTTCTGTGTATGAACGTGGGCCTGTGAATGTGTTTATTTATTAAACAAGGTGGACATCCTAATAACAGTAGAACTAGGCAGGTTATTCCCCCCGATTTGAGAATCAAGGCGTAATAGAATTGTTTATCTATTAAACCTTTCATGACCAAAAAGGCCTGAATGTCTAGATAATTCTTAGCATTTTTTCGCAATGTTTTTTACCTTACCTTTTTTTACCTTTACCTTTTTTTTCTGTTTTTAGGTTTAATTTGGGGAAAACCGTTAATTCTTATTAAAAAGTCATTTTTTAAAATTATAGCTTTTTATTTCTTTATTATTAACACTGACACAGAATTATTGCAATGGGTTCCCTATTTTGTGATGATTGTTTTAATATATAACATGAGTAAACCGACTTCCCAACAATGGTGACTGTTTCCGTTAGCATACAACATATTTAAGTAAAAAAAAAATATTATTTGTATTTTATTTACTTATATTTAATTTATTTTTGGCACATAATATGTTGCCCAAGAAGTCATTAAAAGAGTTTCCTGCCCTGTGGGGACATTACAACGAGGCAAAGCTGATCAGGCTCTCCTTAGACCCTGCAACTCTGCTCCTGCCCAGAGACACCCACCGGTCACGAAACCGGTGGGACCAGTAGAGGAAGCGCCCACTTCCTGCTCTTCCTCCCTGTGCTCCAGCATCGGTCTCCTGTCGGTACCGGAGAAGGTAAGAGCGGTAATTAACCTCTCCTGTCTTCTCCTCAGGGTCCCCGCTGTGCCCGAGAGCCAAAACCTGACCTGCTCCTGCTAGATTGCAGGAGCAGAAGCTTAAGGCCTCATGCACACGACCGTTGTTCTGGTCTGCATCCGAGCCGCAGTTTTTGCGGCTCGGACCCATTCACTTCAATGGGGCCGCAAAATATGTGATGTGGCTGGCTTAAAAGTGTCAACGTGGGCCTGTGCATATGGATACTCTGTGTTTTGTAGCATGTTGCGGTTCACTGTCATGCTTGGTTGCTGTGTATGCTAGCTGATTTTGCTCTGTGCTTTTACTGGCTGCAGTTGTCTTCTATGCAGGCTGGTTGTTTGTATTTGGTGTGCTGGCTGCAGTGTTTTATGTCTTTGTGTGAACTGTCTCCTGTGATTTCTATGTGCTATGTTACTTGTTTGAACTTGGTTCATGTGGGGTTACTGTTCTCTGGTCTGGGTGTGGTCTATCAAGTGGTCAGGTGCTCTCAGTTCCCAGCTATTTATACCTATGAGTAGGGTTGAGCGACCCCGGACCCCGGGGGCTCGGTGTTCGGCGATTTAATGGCGCTTTTTGAAAGGCTGCAGAGCAGTCAATCCACAAGAGTTTAACTTGTGTGCCCTTAGAAGCCATTACAACCATGCCTACTAATGGCATGGCTGTGATTGGCCATTGCAGCATGTGACCCAGCCTCTATATAAGCTGGAGTCAATTAGCGCTGAATGTTCAGCTCTGATTAGTGTAGGGATAGTATGCTGCTGCTGTGAGGGAGAGAATAGGGCAGAATCTTTATTCTGAAGTGCTTGTTAACGCAGCGATCTACCTAGATTTTGTTTTGTGGGTGCAGTGCACAATCTTTTTACCCTGCCCTGAGCCCAGTGACATAGAAAAATAGCTTTTATCCATCTGTTAGGTGGATGGCGATGGCGGCCATTTTATGCAAGTTCTGTGCACCATCCGCATATGTGCATTTGTGACATATTGTAGCTTAAAATACTGCAATTATATTCTAGGCTTAAAAAAATCACCCATATTTGGCAAAATCCTAATTTTGCAGCGTTTGCTGCATCTGTCATTGTTAATTACAAGCTTGAAATACAGCAATAATTTTCTGGGTTTAAAAAAACGCCCATTTTTGGCAATATCTTCCATCTGGGGCCTATGCAGCATTTGTCAGTGTGCAATTTATGCTTGAAATACTGCAATAACTTTCAGGGTTTTAAAAAACACCCTTTTTGAGCAAAATACAACATTTTACAGCCCTTCCTGCATCTGTCAGTGTGAAATACAAGCGTAAGATACTGCTGTCATATTCTGTTATTTAAAAAAAACACCCATTTTGGGCAAAATACTAAATTTGCAGACTTTGCTGCATCTGTCAGTGAGAAATACACGCGATAGATACTGCTGTTATATAAAAAAAAAACACCCAATTTGGGAAAAATACAAAATTTTCAGCCTTTGCTGCATCTGTCAGTGTAAAAAACACGCGTAAGGCTACTTTCACACTCGCGTTTTGTGCGGATCCATCATGGACGGATCCGTTCAGATAATACAACTGTCTGCAACCGTTCAGAATGTATCTGTTTGTATTATCTTTAACATAGCCAAGATGGATCCGTCTTGAACACTATTGAAAGTCAATGGGGGACGGATTCATTGTCTATTGTGCCAGTTTGGCTCAGTTTCATCAAACGGACACCAAAACGCTGCAAGCGTCTCCAAAGCGGAATAGAGACAGAACGGAGGCAAACTGATGCATTCTGAGCTAATTCTTTTCAATTCAGAATGCATTAGAATGCAAACTGATCCATTTTGGACCGCTTGTAAGAGGCCTGAATGGATCTCACAAATGGAAAGCCAAAAACGCGAGTGTGAGAAAGTAGACTTAGATACTGCTGTTATCTTCTGTTAGGATGCAAAAGCGGAGCAGCCTCCCCTAGATAGTACGCTTACTACTGCCCAACGCAGCAAGGGACCGAAAACACCAAAGCCAGCTCCAAGGAGTTCCCTGACATGGCAGTTCTTCAGACAATGTGCTGACGACAAGACACGAGTGACGCAATCAGAGCCTGAAGAGAGGCATAAACGTTCTCAACCTAATTGCAACCTGCATGACCAGGCATCTAAGTGCAAAGCACGAGCTGCAGTGGAGTAGACACCTCAAAAACCAAGAAAGGTCTCTGGCTCCTCCTGTTTCCTCTTCTGCTGCAGTCTTGGCCTCTTCATCCACCTCTGGAGTGACAGTGCCACCTGCCACCCCGCAAACAGAGGTTCTGCCAGCAATACCACCACCTGGGTCACCAAGCATCTCCACAATGTCCCACGGAAGTGTTCAGCTCTCCATTTCACAAACACTGAAGTGAAAGAGGAAGAACCCCCCTACCCACCCGCGATCCCTGGCCCTGAATGCCAGCATTTCAGAATTACTGGCCTTTGAAATGCTGTCATTCCATCTGGTGGAGACGTAGAGTTTTAAAAGCCTTATGGTGGTGGCTGTCCCACAGAACGTCGTGTCCAGTCGCCACTACTTTTCTAGACGAGCCATCCCTTCCCTGAACAACCAAGTGGGGGACAAAATCAGGAGTGCACCGTGCAACGCCATCTGTGGCAAGGTCCACCTAACTACGGATACGTGGACCAGTAAGCACGGTCAGGGACGTTATATCACCCTAACAGCACACTGTGTAAATGTAGTGGTGGCTGGGCCTGAGGCGGATAGCAGTTTGGCACATGTCCTTCCACCACCGGGGATTGCTGGGCGCTTCAGTTTGCCTCCTGTTGCTTCCTCCTCCTCCTTAGCTTCCTCATCCTCTACAGCCTCCTCATCCGGTCAGCATAACACCTTCACCACCAACTTCAGCACAGCCAGGGGTAAACGACAGCAGGCAGTTTTAAAACATACAAACCCCACACCGCGCAGGAGCTGTGGACGGGCCTTGAACAACAGACCGAAGAGTGGTTGGTGCCAGTGAGCCTCAAACCCGGCCTGGTGGTCTGCGATAATGGGCAAACTCTCATAGCAGCTCTGGGCCTAGCCGGTTTGACGCACATCCCTTGCCTGGTGCATGTGCTGAATTTGGTGGTGCAGAGGTTCCTCAAAAATTGCCCGATATGTCAGAGCTGCTGCAGAAAGTGCGGGCCGTCTGTGCGCGCTTGGCCTGTCTGCTCTACAGAGTAACTTCGGCCTTGCCGCTCACCACCTCATATGCGACGTGCCCACAAGGTGAAACTCCACGTTGCACATGCTGGCCAGAATGTGCGAACAGCAGCAGGTGATAGTGGAGTTTCAGCTGCAGCGCGCACGGGTGAGTCACTCTGCGGAACAGCACCACCTCACCACCAATGACTGGGCCTCCATGCGAGGCCTGTGTGCCTTGTTGAGCTGTTTCAAGTACTCCACCAACGTGGCCAGTGCCGATGATGACGTTCTCAGCGTTACTTTCCTACTTATATGCCTCCTTGAAAAATCGCTTCTGGTGATGATGAAAGAGGATGTAGCACAGGAGGAGGAGGAGGAGGAGGAAGAGGGATCATTTCATAGGGTTTCAGGCCAGTGTCTCCGCAACGACTGCAGAGTTGCCCACATTCTAACTTGTGCTGATTACTGGGTGGCAACGCTGCTGGATCCCCGTTACAAGGACAACATATCGTCCTTAATTCCGTCACTGATCGTAAGATGCGTGAGTACAAGCGCATGCTGGTAGATGCGCTGCTGAAGGCATTCCCATCTGACAGCGGGGGCACAGTGGAAGCACAAGGCAAAGGCAGAGGAGGAGGAAGAGGTCCCCAATGCAGCTGGGGCACCACCAGCACCTACGAAGGCAGGGTTAGCATGGCCGAAATGTGGAAAAGCTTTGTCAGCACGCAACAACAACCAGCACCACCAGCTGATATGGAACGTCTTAGCAGGAGGTAGCATTTCAGCAACGTAGTGGAGCAGTATGTGTGCACACGCCTACACGTACTGGATGATGGGTCTGCTCCTTCAACTTCTGGGTCTCCAAATTAGGCACCTGGCCTGAGCTTGCCCTTTATGCCTTGGAGGTGCTGGCCCACCCTGCAGCCAGTGTATTGTCTGAACGTGTGTTTAGCACGGCAGGGGGCGTTAACGCAGACAAGTGCAGCCGCCTGTACACAGCAAATGTGGACAAGCTCACGTTCATTAAAATGAGCCAGGCGTGGATCCCACAGGACTTGTCCATACCTTGTGCAGAATAGACACGTATACCCCTTACCCAGCCATTGTTATACTACAGTGCAATTGCTCATTGTTGTATTTTTGATATTTCCCACTCTTTTGGGGTGTACCATAATTTAAAAAATGAAATAAAAATTAAAACCAAAAACCAGTGTTGGCTACCTCGTCCTCCTCCACCTTCACTTCCAGCTACGTCCACCGCCTCCTCAACCTCCTACTCTATATGGACCTCCACCTCATACATCAAGATTATTTTTTGTAAATTTTTACGCATTTTTTTTTTTTTAAGTCATTTCACTCATTTGTCTGATACATTGTTGGGTTACATATCCCACAATTTTTGGCTGTGATATACCCCTGCTCTACCTAGTGAACAGGTTAATAAATTTCACTAATTTGTTACATTGTCGGGTGAACTTCCCCAATTTTTCGCTGTGATACACCATTGCTATACCTAGTGGACAGGTTAATAAATTTCACTGATTTGTCTGTTACATTGTCGGGTGAAATTCACCAATTTTTGGCTGTGATAAACCCCTGCTCTACCTAGTAGACAGGTTAATACATTTTTAACTAATTTTTCAGTTACATAGTTGGGTGGCATTCACCAATTTTTGACAGTGATATACCCCTGCTCTACCTAGTGGACAGGTTAATAAATTTCACTAATTTGTCTGTTACATTGTCGGGTGAAATTCACCAATTTTTGGCTGTGATATTACCCTGCTCTACATGGTAGACAGGTTAATAAATTTCACTAATTTGTCTGTTACATAGTTGGGTTACATTCACCAATTTTTGGCTGTTATATATCCCTGCTCTACCTAGTGGACATGTAATATATTTCACTAATTTGTCTGTTACATTGTCGGGTGAATTTCACCAATTTTTGGCTGCGATATACTCCATCTCTACCTAGTGGACAGGTTAATACATTTCACTAATTTGTCTGTTACATTGTCGGGTGAAATTCACCAATTTTTGGCTGTACTATACACCTGCTCTACCTAGTGGACAAGGAAAAAAATTTCACTAATTCGTCTGTTACATTCTTGGGTGACATTTTACCGTTTTTGCCTTGAATAAACCCCTGCTCTGCATAGGTGACAGGGACCTAAATTGCAAAAAATCATCTGTTACCTTGTCAGGTAACATTTTGCCATATGCAAACCCTTGCTTTGCATAGGTAACTGGGACCTTATTTTTTATAAAATCGTGTTGAATTGGTGGCTGACATGAACACAGTTTTGCCATGAAAAAAAACCCTTCTCTACAAAGTTGACAGGGCCCAAAATAAAAAAAAAAATAGTTGGTTCCATTGGTGGGTGACATTAACCCATTTTTGCCGATTAAAAACCTCTGCTTAGGTGACAGGGACTTAAATTAGTAAAATTCATCTTTAATTGGCCCTTTCATTCGATCCTTCTGCTTTAATAACTTGTAGAGATGGCCTTGCGGTTTGCCCGGAGGTCGGTTCGCAGCGAACTTTGCGATTCGCAGAGCATGCGAACATATGGAGAGATTCGCGTCCGCCATATTCTTTTACATCTTGAAGAACTTTTACCTATGACACATCCATCAGGTGGTATAGGATAGCCAATTGAGACGTTTTAGCCCATGGACATACCCCCTACCTTATAAATAGACCCGATCTGCCCGCCATTTTACATTCAGTCTTTTGTCAGTGTAGGGAAAGGTTGCTGTGTGGAGCAGGGACAGACTGTTAGGGACACCAAACGCTAGCTAATAGGGCCACAAAAGTCCTTTTAAGGACTGGTATAGGTTTGCTATCGATAGATGTGACTTACTGATGGGGTTTAATATACTTCTAATATACTTTCTAACATAGAAAGCATATTATAGTGGATTTGTATTCTGCAGCAGTGGTGAGCTGTTCTGCAGCGATATTGCAGCTACACAGAGTGACAAACGCAATTAGAAAAAATTATAACTGGTGTGATATACCAGTCGCCCCTCAAAAAAACTGATAGAAACGGGGTGTTATATACCAATAATATACTTTCTATATAGTGCATTTGGGTACAGCAGCATTTGTTTGTGGTTTTGCTGCGCTCCCTCTGCTACACACAATGACAAACGGTATTGGAAAAAAAAAAATTATAACTGGTGTGATAGACCAGTCGTCCCCCAAGAAAACTGATTGAAGCTGTTATATACCAATATACTTCCTTTATAGTGCATTTGAGTACTGTATAGTGCATTTGCGCATGCGCGAAAATGATATTGCCGATATTTCGAATTGAAAAAAATTATGGAGATAGCTAATTTGAATAATACATTTGGTATGTCAATGTCCATGTTGTGGGACTATTTGTGAACTTCTAGTAATTATTAGTGTTGAGCGGCATGTCCCATATTCGAATTCGCGAAATTTCGCGAATATTCGAAAGAATATTCGTAAAATATTCGCGAATATTCGAATTCGTTATTATTTCGCATATGCGATAATTTGAATTTTCGCATCGCATAATACATATTATGAGATGCAAAATTCGCATGTGCGCTAATGAAATCGCCTTACGAAGATTCGCAACTCAATTCAATCACTAATGTAAGAATGCAAAGCCCTTTGCCTCTGTTCTGGGACAAGTGCTGATATTCGCCTGTGCGCTAATAAAATCGCCTTACAAAGATTCGCGCCTCAATCACTTTCTAGGCAATGTGAGTAAGATCTGAGCTTTTGGACTTTTGTGAATCAATCGAGATACAGTGGGGGGTGATGACTGTAGTTGACAGAGTACAGATCAATGTAATCTGTAAGGTGGAAACTAAAATAAAAAATACGAATATTCGTAAATCGAATTTTACGAAGTTCGAAGTATTCGCGAATATGGTGCTATACTATATACATGCACAGGCCTTTGCCTCTCTGTTCTGGGACAAGTGTAGATATTCGCATGTGCGCTAATAAAATCGCCTTACAAAGATTTGCGCCTCAATCACTTTCTAGGCAATGTGAGTAAGAGCTGAGCTTTTGGACTTTTGGGAATCAATCGAGATACAGTGGGGGGTGATGACTGTAGTTGACAGAGTACAGATCAATGTAATCTGTAAGGTGGAAACTAAAATAAAAAATACGAATATTCGTAAATCGAATTTTACGAAGTTCGAAGTATTCGCGAATATGGTGCTATACTATATGAATGCACAGGCCTTTGCCTCTCTGTTCTGGGGACAAGTGTAGATATTCGCCTGTGCGCTAATAAAATCGCCTTACGAAGATTCGCAACTCAATTCACTAATGTATGAATGCAAAGCCCTTTGCCTCTGTTCTGGGACAAGTGCCGATATTCGCATTTGCGCTAATAAAATCGCCTTACGAAGATTCGCGCCTCAATCACTTTCTAGGCAATGTGAGTAAGATCTGAGCTTTTGGACCTTTGGGAAACAATCAATTATATGTGTACTGTAATTTTGTGAAAAAAAAAAAAAAAAAAACGAATATTCGTTTTTACGAATATATAGCACTATATTCGAAATATTCGTGAAATCGCGAAGTTGCGATATTCGCGAAAAAAATTCGCTTTTCGAATATTCGCGCTCAACACTAGTAATTATTTCTTGGCTGCAAATATGAGCTAAAGGTTTTTCAGGTTCGACTGCAATTAAAATTAATGGACCCGCCGCAAACTTGCGGTTCGCGAACATTTGATCGCGTTCATGCACCATCATGGCAGATGTTCGTCCATCACTAATAACCTGTCTCACATTTGAGCTCGATTACATTGCAGCTATTGACCTCCCTTGGATGTGGTATCCCTTTCTCACGCTCCCTCTCCGGCGTGGAACCCTGATTCACCGCTAACCGTGATCAACATGGTAGGCGCAGAAAAGAACATCGGAAGTTGATAGAGAAGATATTCAATTGGATCGTGGATGTCATGGGGACGTGAGATCAGGCAGAAGTTATCTAGAGTCAACAAGGCGGCAGCAGATCCACTCCTGTCTAATGTTTACAAATCCAAAATACCCCAGCGACATTCCCTATAATTTTTTACTAATCATTCCAATAACAGGGCATCTTAAGAGTCCTATATTGTTATTTATCGTCACTACCTCACCGATTCGGGAGTGGGTAATTGCCACGCGCCCCCTTCTTTACTTGGAAGCTTCAGCTTCTGTCCTACTGCCACAGAGGATTGCACCTGCAATCTGCATTGCAATGCACCTGCAATGTGTAACACCTGCATCACCAACTTCAGCACAGCCAGGGGTAAGCGACAGCGAGCTGTTCTAAATCTATTCTGTTTGGGGGGGAAAAAACCCACACCACGCTGGAGCTGTGGATGGGCATCAAAGAACAGACCGATGAGTGGTTGGTGCCGCTGAGCCTCAAGTCTGGCCTAAAGTGTGCGATAACAGGCAAAATCTCGTAGCAGCTCTAGACCTAGCTGGTTTGATGCACATCCCTGGCCTGGCGCATGTGCTGAATTTGGCAGTGCAGAGGTTACTGAAGAATTCCCCTAAGATGTCAGAGCTAGTGCAGAAAGTGTGGGCCTTCTGTGTGCTTTTTCGGCGTTCTCACCCTGCTACTGCTCGCTTGTCTGCGCTGCAGCATAACTTCTGCCTTGCCGCTCACCGCCTTTTATGCGATATACCCACAAGCTGGAACTCCACCTTGCACATGCTTTAGACACTGTGCGAGTGGCAGCAGGCTATAGTGGAGTTTCAGCTGCAGCACATAGGAGAGTCAATCTGCGAAACAACACCACTTTACCACCACCGAGTGGGCTTCCATGCGGGATGTGTATGCCGTGTTGCGCTGTTTTGAGTACTCCACCAACATGACCAGCGTCGATGATGCCATCCTGCAAAAGGCAGCAAAATGTGGTTAAAAGCATGGCAAGTGCTTTGCAAACAAATGTGGATAGGGAAATGACTTCAAATAACATAAAATACATAAAAATAATAATCTTGATCTAGGAGAAGGAGGTCCATAAGGAGTAGGAGGTTGAGGAGGCGGTTGAAGTGGCGTTGTAGGTGGAAGCGGAGGTGGAGGAGGTGGAGGTAGCCAACACTGGTTTTTGTTTTTGTTTTTTATTTTATTATTATAATATTTTTTTCAAATTTTGGTAGACCCCAAAACATTAGGAAATATAAAAAATAAAACAAATAGAAAGTGCAATGGAGTACAAAAATGGCTGGGTGAGACCGGTATACATGTCTATTCTGCACAAAGTAAGGACAAGTCCTGTGGGATCCCTGCCTGGTTCATTTGAATGAATGTGAGCTTGTCCACATTGGCTGTGGACAGGCAGCTGCGCGTGTCTGCGAAAACTCCCTCCTGTCATGCTTAACAAACGTTCAGACAATACACTGGCTGCAGGGCAGGCCATCAACTCCAAAGCGTAAAGGGCAAGCTCAGGCCATGTGCCCAATTTGGAGACCCAGAAGTTGAAGGGGGCACACCAATCAGTCAGTACGTGTAGGCGTGTTTACACATACTGCTCAACCATGTCACACGTCCCCGTGACGGCCTTGATCCAATTGGATATCTTCCCTATCAACTTTCGATGTTCTTTTATGCACCTACCATGGAGATCACGGGTAATGGGGAATCAGGGTTCCATGCTGGAGAGGGAGCCTGAGAAAGGGATACCACATCCAAGGGAGGTCAATGGATGAAAATAAATGTGATCGAGCGGAAATTTGGGACAAATTATTTAAGCAGAAGCTTCCAAGTAAAGGAGGGGGAGCGCGGCAATTACCCACTCATGACTCGGGGAGGTAGCGACGATAAATAACAATACAGGACTTTTAAGATACCTTGTTATTGGAATGATTAATAAATTACAGGGAATGTCACTGGGGTATTTTGGATTTGGAAACTTTAGACAGGATAGGCCCTGCTGTCGCTTTGTTGACTCTAGATAACTTCTGCCTGATCACAAGTCCCCGTGACTTCCACAATCCAATTTGATATCTATTCTATCAACTTTCGATGTTCTTCTCTGCGCCTACCATGGTGCTCACGGGTAGCAGGTAATCAGGGTTCCACGCCGGAGTGGTAGCGTGAGAAAGGGATACCACATCCAAGAGAGGTCAATGGCTGAAATGTGATTGAGCGGAAATGTAGGACAAGTTATTAAAGCAGAAGGATCGAATGAAAGAGGAGGTGCGCGTCAATTAAAGACAAATTTTAGAAATTTAAGTCCCTGTCAACTATGCAGAGCAGAGGTTTTTCATTGGCAAAAATGGGTTAATGTCACCCACCAATGGAACAGACGATTTTGCACCCTGCTTCCTCTTTTGCTGTGCTGGTGCCTCTGTGCGACCACTGCCTCTTCCTCCGAACTACACAGGTCACTCGCATGACCTTGATTCCATGTGGGGTCTAGTAAATCATCATCTTCCACATCATCTTTACCCCTGCCTTCCTTGTCAGTCTGCAGACTGCAGAAAGCCGCAGCAGTTGGCACCTATGTTTCATCATTGTCAGAGATGTGCTGCTATGGTCTTCCCATGTCCTAATCCTGAAGCATAAGTGGTTGGGCATAAGTGCACTCAATCTCTTCCACTTCTGGGGCAGGGCTTTGTAAATGGCCCATGGAAACCCTGCCAGCAGAGTCATCAAAAAGCATAAGAGACTGTTGCATGACTTGGGTCTCAGAATGCTTGCCTGATTTGCAAGGGGCTGAGTTAAAAGACAGATGGACATTTGCTGTAGGTGCCAATTCTCATCTTTCAGCAGGGGACTGGGTGGGAGACAATGTGAAGGAACTGGAGGCACTGTCAGCAACTCAATCTACTATTGCCTGTACTTGTTCTGGCCGAATTCGGCTCTACCAAATAAAGATGAAGGTTCTGTCGCCTACTCGCACCTGAGGAAGGTGTTTCACTTGTGCGTGTAGCTGGCACAGATCGACCACATCCTCTCCCTGCAACAGGAGCTACACCAACACCAGCAGCACCATGACCAGGGCCACGTCCCTTATTTGACGCTCTCCTCATTCTTTGTGCTCAATCACCAAACTGACAGATGTTTTTTGTCAGCGAACAATGTAACCGCTAATAGTCAACAATTAAGTTCACTGAGAGTAAGGCAGTGCAGGTGTCATAAAGAGGAAAAATTTGTTGAGGTCACACAACAGTGTGACAGGCAAATTTTATACAATGACTTCATGGTCACAATTTTTTTTAAGTTGACAACCAACAATGTAACTGCAGTATTGACTGGTTGTATTTGACTGACAAATGCAGCAAAGCCCCCAGATGTAGAGTCTTGTACAAAATGGGTGTTTTTTTAAACCAAGAATATAACTGTAGTATTTAAAGCTTGTACTGGACTGTGACAAATGCAGCAAAGGCCCCAGATGTAGGGTCTTGTACAAAATCTGTGGGGTTTTTTTCATCCATAATATAATTGAAGCATTTAAAGCTTGTATTTGACTGTAACAAATGCAGGGAAGGCCCCAGATGTAGGGTATTGAACACAATGGGTGTTTTTTTAAAACCAGAATATAACTACCATATTTAAAGCTTGTAATAGACTGTGAGACTGTGACAAATGCAGCAAAGCCCCCAGATCTTGCAGTCTTGCACAAAACAGTTTTTTTTTTTTAAATCCAGAATATAATTGCAGTATTTAAAGCTTGTATTTGACTGACTGTGACAAATTTAGCAAAGGACACAAATTTAGTGTCTTGCACAAAATTATCTTTTTTTAAACCCAGAATATACATACAGTATTTAATGCTTGTATTTGACTGTCACAAATGCAGCAAAGGCCCCAAAAGTAGTGTCTTGCACAAAATGTTTTTTTTTTTAAACCCTGAATATAACTGCAGTATTTAAAGCTTGTAATTGACTGTGAAAAATGCAGCAAAGGCCCCAAATGTAGTGTCTTGCACAAAATGGGTGTTTTTTTAAAACCCAGAATATAACTGCAGTATTTAAAGCTTGTATTGGACTGCGACAAATGCAGCAAAGGCCCCAGATGTAGGGTCTTGCACAAAATGGGTGTTTTTTTTAAATCCATAATATTATTGCAGTATTTAAAGCTTGTACTTGACTGACTGTGACAAATGCAGCAAAGGCGCCAGATGTAGGGTCTTGCATAAAATTGGTATTTTTTTAAACCCTGAATATAACTGCAGTATTTAAAGCTTGTATTTTAATGTGACGAATGGAGCAAAGGCCCCAAATGTAGTGTCTTGCACAAAATGAATGTTTTTGTTAAAACCAGAATATAACAGCAGTATCTAATGCTTGTATTTGACTGTGACAAATGCAACAAAGGCCCCAGATGTAGGGTCTTGCACAAAATGGGTGTTTTTTTAAACCCAGAATATAACTACAGCATTTAAAGCTTGTATTGAAAGTGACAACATTGGAAAAAGTTCCCAAATGTACTGTCTTGCAAAAAAAGTACTTTTTTTTAGACCCAGAATATACCTGCAGTATTTAATGCTTGTATTTGACTGTGACAAATGCAGCAAAGGCCCCAAATGTAGTGTCTTGCACAAAATGGGTGTTTTTTTAAACCCAGAATATAACTGCAGTATTTAATGCTTGTATTTGACTGTGACAAATGCAACAAAGGCCCCAGATGTAGGGACCAGCAGCACCATGACCAGGGCCACGTCCCTTATTTGACGCTCTCCTCATTCTTTGTGTTCACCCACCAAACTGACAGATGTTTATGTCAGGCAACAATGTAACCGCTAATAGTCAACAATTAAGTTCACTGAGAGTAAGGCAGTGCAGGTGTCATGCCCCGCTCTGACTGTGTGCGGAGGTCGGCCAGAATAGCAGCACAAATTTAGTGTTTCGTTTTGGAGCCGTGCTGGATCCGCCTCTCATCAGGTGCACTGGGTGGGGTCATTAGTTTAAATAGCACTCCAGCCCAGTGCTCTGGTCTTGGAAGCTAGGAAGGAAGGTTGTCTGTTCCAGCTCAGAAAGATAAGTGTGGTTTCAAGTTTTGTTGTTTGCTTTCTTGGTTGTTTTGTGTCATCTCTCCCATCCAGGTTCTGTGCGAGCAAGCTGCTCCTATTTCCCCTCTTCACCATCTCAGGGAATCTAGGGTGTTTCAGCCCAGGCACGGGGACACATCATACCTACCACCAAGGTCTGCATGTGGGCTGAGCAGTGCAGGGAGAGAGGTTAGGGATTAGCTAGGAGGTGACCCTTCCCCTGCCTCTCACCTAGAGCCTGGTTGGTGGTTTATCTGTGAGTCTGAGTGCACGTCTGCCGTGACAGCAGGTGTCATAAAGAGGAAAAATTTGTTGAGGTCCCACAACAGTGTGACAGGCAAATTTTATACAATGACTTCACGGTCACAACGTTTTTTTATTTGTCAACCAACAATGTAACTGCAGTATTGACTGGTTGTATTTGACTGACAAATGCAGCAAAGCCCACAGATGTAGAGTCTTGCACAAAATGGGTGGTTTTTCTTAAACCCAAAATATAACTGCAGCATTTAAAGCTTGTATTGGACGGTCAGAAATCCAGTAAAGGTCCCAAATGTAGGGTTTTGCCCAAAATGGGTATTTTTTTAAAATCCAGAATATAATTGCAGTATTTAAAGCTTGTATTTGACTGTGACAATTGCAGTAAAGGCCCCAGATATAGGGTCTTGCACAAAATAGGTGTTTTTTATTAAACCCAAAATAAAATTGCATTTAAAAAAAAATCCACAATGCAATTGCAGTATTTAAAACTCTGAAATGCAGCAAAAGCCCCAGATGTAGGGTCTTGCACAAAATTGTTTTTTTTTGGGTGTTTTTTTAAATCAGAATATAATTGCAGTATTTATAGCTTATATTTGACTGTGACAAATGCAGCAAAGGCCGTAGATGTACGGTTTTGCACAAAATGGGTGTTTTTTTAACCCAAAATATAACAGCAGTATTTACAACTCGTATTTGACTGTGACAAATGCAGCAAAGGCCTCAGATGTAGAGTCTTGCACAAAATGGGTGTTTTTTTTTAAACCCAGAATATTACTGCAGTATTTAAAGCTTGTATTGGACTGTGAGAAATGCAGCAAAGGACCCAAATGTAGAGTCTTGCACAAAATGAGTGTTTTTTTTAAACCCAGGATATAATTGCAGTATTTAAAGCTTGCATTTGACTGTGACAAATGCAGCAAAGGCTCCAAATGTAGTGTCTTGTACAATTTGTTTGTTTTTTTCAACCAAGAATATAATAACAGTATTTAAAGCTTATATTTGACTGTGACAAATGCAGCAAAAGCCTCAGATGTAGGGTCTTGCACAAAATGGGTGTTTTTTTTTAACCCAGAATATACCTGCAGTATTTAAAGCTTTTATTTGACTGTGATAAATGCAGCAAAAGCCCCAGATGTAGCGTCTTGCACAAAATGGGTGTTTTTTAAGCCTAGAATATATTTGCAGTATTTTAAGCTTGCATTTGACTGTGACAAATGCAGCAAAGGCCACAGATGTTAGGTCTTGCACACAATAGGTGTTTTTTTAAACCCAAACTATAACTGTAATCATTAAAGCTTGTATTTGACTGTCACAAATGCAGCAAAGGCCCAAAAGTAGTGTCTTGCACAAAATAGTTTTTTTTTTTTTTTTATCAGAATATAACTGCAGTATGTAAAGCTTGCAATTAACTGTGAAAATGCAGCAAAGGCCACAAAAGTACTGTCTTGCACAAAATGGGTGTTGTTTAAACCATGAATATAACTGAAATATTTAAAGCTTTTATTTGACTGTGAAAAATGCAGCAGAGGCACCAAATGTAGTGTCCTGCACATAATGGGTGTTTTTTTAAACCCAGAATATAACTGCAGTATTTAAAGCTTGTATTGGACTGTGACAAATGCAGCAAAGGCCCAAGATGTAGGGTCTTGAACAAAATGGGTGTTTTTTTAAATCCAGAATATAATTGCAGTATTTAAGCTAGCATTTGACTGACTGTGACAATGCAGCATAGGCCGCAGATGTAGAATATTGCACAAAATTGGTGGTTGTTTTAAACCCAAAATATAACTGCAGTATTTAAAACTTGTAGTGGACTGTCAGAAATGCAGGAAAGGTCCCAAATGTAGGGTCTTGCACAAAATGGGTATTTTTTTTAAATCCAGAATATAATTGCTCTATTTAAAGCATGTTCTTGACTGACTGTGACAAATGCAGCAAAGGCCTCTTTGCACAAAATTGGTGTTTAAAAAAAAACTAAAATATAACTGCAGTATTTAAAGCTTGTATTTTACTGTGATAAATGCAGCGAAGGCCCCAGATGTAGAGTCTTGCACAAAATGGGTATTTTTTTAAAACCAAAATATAACAGCAGTATCTAACGCTTTTATTTGACTGTGACAAATGCAGCAAAGGCCCCAGATGTAAGATCTTGCACAAAATGGGTGTTTTTTAAGCCTAGAATATAATTGCAGTATTTAAAGCTTGTATTTGACTGTGACAAATGCAGCAAATGCCCCAGATGTAGGGTCTTGCACAAAATAGGTTTTTTTTTTAACCCAGACTATAACTGTAGTAATTAAAGCTTGTATTTGACTGTCACAAATGCAGCAAAGGCCCAAAAGTAGTGTCTTGCACAAAATGGATGTTTTTTTTAAAACATTTAATATTTTTAAAGCTTGTATTTAACTGTGACAAATGTAGCAAAGACCCCATATGTAGGGTCTTGCACAAAATGGGTGTTTTTTTTAATCCAGAATATAATTGCAGTATTTAAAGCTTTTATTTGACTGACTGTGACAAATGTAGCAAAGGCCCCAGATGTAGGGTATTGTATAAAATGGGTTTTTTAAACCCTGAATATAACTGCAATTTTTAAAGCTTGTATTGGACTGTCCAAAATGCAGCAAAGGGCACAGATGTGGAGTTTTCCACAAAATGGGTGGTTTTTTTTTAAACCATAATATAACTGCAGTATTTAAAGCTTGTATTTGACTGTGAAAAATGCAACAAAGAACCCAGATGTAGGGTCTTGCACAAAATGGGTGTTTTTTTAAACCCAGAATATAATTGCAGCATTTAAAGCTTGTATTGGACTTTGACAACTGCAGCAAAGGCCCCAGATGTAGAGTCTTGCACAAAATGGGCATTTAAAAAAAATCCAGAATATAATTGCAGTATTTAAAACTTGGATTTGCCTGACTGTGACAAATGCAGCAATAGCCCCTAGATGTAGGGTCTTGCACAAAATGTTTTGTTTTTTTTAACCGTGAATATTACTGCATTATTTAAAGCTTGTATTGGACTGTGACAAATGCAGCAAAGGCCCCAAATCTATGGTCTTTCGCAAAATGGGTGTTTTTTAAACCCAGAATATAATTGCAGTATTTATAGCTTATATTTGACTGTGACAAATGCAGCAAAGGCCGCAGATGTACGGTTTTGCACAAAATAGGTGTTTTTTTAATCCCAGAAAACACCTGCAGTATTTAAAGCTTGTATTGGACTGTCAGAAATGCTGAAAATGTACTAAATGTAGGGTCTTGCACAAAATGGGTATGTTTTTTAACCCAAAATATAATTGCAGTATTTAAAGCTTACATTTGTCTGTGACAAATGCAGCAAAGGCCCCAAATGTAGTGTCTTGTACAATTTGGGTGTTTTTTTAAACCCAGAATTTGCCTGCAGTATTTCAAGTTTGTATTTGACTGTGACAAATGCAGCAAAGGCCCCAGATGTAGAGTCTTTCACAAAATGGGTGTTTTTTTAAAACCAGAATTTAACTGCAGTATTTAAAGGTTGTATTGGACTGTCAGAAAAGCAGAAAAGGTCCCAAATGTAGGGTCTTGCATAAAATTGGTATTTTTTTTTTTATCCAGAATATAATTGCAGTATTTAAAGCTTGTACTTGACTGACTGGGATAAATGCAGCAAAGGCCCCAAACGTAGTCTCTTGCACAAAATGGGTATTTTTTTTATGCCCAGAATATAATTGCAGTATTTAAAGCTTGTATTTCAATGTGAAAAATGCAACAAAGGCCCCAGATGTAGTGTCTTGCACAAAATGGGTGTTTTTTTAAAACTAGAATATAACTGCAGTATTTAAAGCTTGTATTTGACTGTGAAAAATGCAACAAAGGCCCCAGATGTAGGGTCTTGCACAAAATGGGTGTTTTTTTTTAACCCAGAATATAATTGCAGCATTTAAAGCTTGTATTTGACTGGGACAAATGCAGCAAAGGCCCCAAATGTAGTCTCTTGCACAAAATGGGTGTTTTTTTTAAGCTCAGAATATAATTGCAGTATTTAAAGCTTGTATTTCAATGTGACAAGTGCAGCAAAGGCCCCAAATGTAGTCTCTTGCACAAAATTGGTGTTTTTTTTTTTAAACAAGAATATAATTGCAGTATTTAAAGCTTGTATTTGACTGTGACAAATGCAGCAAAGGCCCCAAATTTAGGGTCTTGCACAAAATGGGTGTTTTTTTTAAGCTCAGAATATAATTGCAGTATTTAAAGCTTGTATTTCAATGTGACAAGTGTAGCAAAGGCCCCAAATGTAGTCTCTTGCACAAAATGGTTTTTTTTTTTTAAAACATCGAATATATTTAAAGCTTGTATTTGATTGTGACAAATGCAGCAAATGCCCCAGATGTAGGGTCTTGCACAAAATGGGTGTTTTTTTTTTTTAAACCAAGAATATAATTGCAGTATTTAAAGCTTTGATTTGACTGACTTTGACAAATGCAGCAAGGCCCCAGATGTATGGTCTTGCATAAAATGGGTGTTTTTTTAAACCTTGAATATAACTGCAATATTTAAAGCTTGTATTGTACTGTCTGAAATGCAGAAAAGGCCCCAAATGTAGTTTCTTGTACAATTTGGGTGTTTTTTTAAACCCAGAATATAATTACAGTATTTTAAGCTTGTATTTGACTGTGATAAATGCAGCAAAAGCCTCAGATGTAGGGTCTTGCACAAAATTGGTGTTTTTTTTAAATCCGAATATTACTTCATTATTTAAAGCTTCCATTTTACTGTAAAAAAATGTAGCAAAGCCCAAGATAGTAGGGTCTTGCACAAAATGGGTATTTTTTTTAACCCAGAATATAATTGCAGTATTTAAAACTTGTATTTGTCTGTGACAAATGCAGCATAGGCCCCAGATGTAGGGTCTTGCACAAAATGGGTGTTTTTTTTAAACCTAGAATATAACTGCAGTATTTAAAGATTGTATTGGACTGTAAGAAATGCATCAAAGGCCCCAGATGTAGGGTCTTGTGTAAAATGGGTGTTTTTATAAAACCAGAATATAGCAGCGGCATTTATCGCTTGTCTTAGACTGTAACAAATGCAGTGGAGGGTGCAAATGTACTTTTTAGCCAAAAATATTTAAAATGTTCCCATAGAATCTAACAGATGGATTTACTTGGATTATACTTTACAAAAAAATATGTGAATATGTTACCCCCTGGGTCCCTGAACTCACAGAACTATTCCTTATATTATTTTGCCTTCCCCTGGCACATAAGGGTATATGTTGCCCACTCAACTAAAATAACAGGGTTACATTTTTGTCCCTGGCACATGTGCTGTGCTCGTGCACTTAACTTTCACAAAATGGCCGCCGACGCCAACCTAACTAACACACGGATAAAAGTTATTTTTCGTGTCACTAAATGTTGCACAAAACAAAATTGCTGTAGATAGCTGAGTTAACAAGTTCTGATAACAAATAGATTATTTCCTATTCTCTCCCTCACAGTAGAAGCATCCTATCCCTACACTAGTAAGAGCAGAATGATGTGCGGCACTACGTGACTCCAGCTTTTATAGAGGCTGGGTCACATGCTGCACTGGCCAATCATTGCCATGCCATTAGTATGCATGGCTGTGATGGCTACTAAGGGCACAAGAGTTAAACACTTGTTGATTGGCTGCTCTGCAGCCTTTCAAAAAGCTCCATTAAATCGCTGAACACCGAACTCGAACTTTTACTGAAAAGTTTGGGTCCAGAGTCCAAAAATCCTAAAGTTCGGTACAAACCAAAACTTTTCAGTTCGGGTTTGCTCAACCCTACTCGTGACACACATTATATTTCATGTTAGTGGTGAATTGGAGTTGATATGTTTTACCTTTATTCATAAAATAATCCAAAATTTGCTGAAAATTGGGAAAAATGTGCTATTTTCAAATTTAGAGTTTCTCTGCTTTTAAGACGGTAAGTGATACTTCGTAAAATAGTTATTACTTTGCATTCCCCATATGTAAACTATGTTTGCATAATTTAATAATTTTTTTTTATTTTTTTTTAGGAAGGTAGAAGGCTTAGCATTTTAGAACAAAATTGTAATATTTTTAAGAAAATTTCCAAAACCCACTTTTTAAAGGTCCAGTTCAGTTATGAAGTTACTTTGTGGGGCTTACATAGTAGAAACCACCCATAAATGACCTAATTTTATAAACTACACTCCTCATGTTATTCAAAACTGATTTTTACAAACTTTGTTAGGTGTTTTGTTAAAATCTACCACACGAATTAAAGCAAAATAGAGGAGAATTTAAAAATTTCATTTTTTGTGTGCATAATTTCCATTTTAATTATTTTTTTACAGCAAGGGTTAACAGCCAAACAAACCTCAATATTTAGTTACCTGATTCTGCAGTTTACAGAAACACCCCCATATATGGTCTAAGAAGGAAAGAGCGCCATATTGTCAGTGGAGGGCAGATTTTGCTGGAATGTTTCTCAGGTTCCATGTCACATTTGAAGAAGCCCTGAAGTAATCCTAGAAAAAAAACCCTCTAAAAGTAACCCCATTTTGGAAATTAAACCCCTTAAAAAATAAATCTAGGGGTGAAGTGAATTCTTTGACCCAATAAGCTTTTCATAGAACTTAGAAACGAATAGCTGTAAAAATGGAAAATTAACTTTTATTTCCAATATGTTACTTTAGCCCAACATTTTTCATTATTACAAGGGGTAACATCAGAAAATACACTCTACAATTTGTTATGCATTTTTTCTTAAACTGCTGTTTGGGGGCACGGCGGCATTCTGAAGGGATGAAGTGGCATCTGGATTTTCTAACGTAATTTGCTGAATTTGCCATAACATTTTTATTTTTCATCAATGTAACTGTTTGAGGGCTTGTTTTTTGCTGTACGGGTTTTAGTTTTTATTGGTATAATTTTGGGGTACATATGTCTTTTTGGTCACTTTTTATACCATTGTTTGTGGAGGCAAAGTGGGCAAATTATGTCAGTGTTTTTTATTTTTAATAGAGTTCCTCTTGCAGTAAATATGATAAAATTATTTTATTCTGTGGGTTGATACAGTTATGAAAATACCAAACTTATATAGTTGTTTTTCAGCATAAAATCACTTTTGTGTTAAAAATAAATTATATTTTGCAACGCCCTATAGTAATTTTTACAACAATGTTGCTGTGTGAGGGTTTGTTTTTGTGGAACACAATATATATTTTATTGCTATAATTGTGGGGTACATATGACTTTTTGATCACTTGTTTATTTTTTGTGGAGCTGACAAAAACCAACAATTCAATTATTGTTTTTAATGCATTTTCTTTTTAGGGCGTTCACCACGTGGGATTAGTAACATGATACTTTTATAGCTCAGGTGATTACGATTTTCTTTTGCTTAATTTTTTTACTCCCAGCCTTTTGAAAGCCATAGATTTTCTATTTTTCCATTCACATAGCTGTATGAGGGCTTTTTCTTTGCGGGAAAAGTTGCACTTTTTATAATGGTACCATGTAAAATTTCATACATTGTAGCGTGAAATGGGGAAAAATTCCAAATGGGGTGGATTTAAAAATAAATAATACAATGCCGCTACAGTTTTATGGGTTTCGTTTTTTACAGTGTTTCCTATGTGGTAAAACTGACTGGTTACTTTCATTGTCGTGTCATTATGATTACAACAATACCACATATGTATAGTTTTTTTGAATTTTAATAGTGAAAAAATATAAAAACTTTGGAAAATAATTTGCATGTCCATATTCTGACCCCCATAACTTTTTAAATTTTATGTATATGGAGGCTCATTTTTTGCAGGGCGATCTGTACTTTTCACTGATTCCATTTTGGCGTGTACATGGCTTTTTGATTACTTTTACCAAAAATTTTTGTGGGATGTAAAGTGCCCAAAAAACAAACAAACTAAATTGGCCAATTTTGACTTCTTTTCTTCGGTTCACAGTTTGCCATATGGGATAATTTTTTTTATGTATTAATATATTTTAATAGTGCCGGTGTTTTTGCACACACAATGCCCTTGATGTTTATTTTCTTAATTGATTATGTATGTTCGCATTTAATTATTTTTTTTTAGACTTTTTAATAGTTTCTTTAGGGAATTATAACAAGCAATAATTAGAGTGCCTTTTTAATAGACTCGATACATTAGCCACAACCACAAACAGGCTCTCTATAGGAACTAGTGTGCGGCAGCCTTCTATCACTCCTGAGTACAGAGGTTGTCACACACACCATCTGGCCACCCCCCCTCCCGATCTCCCCAAATTTGACCACGGTATCTGAAGGGATAAATGTATGAGATCGACATTATCATTGATCGCATACATTAATCCCGAGTGTCTAATTTAAATGAGGCAGTCGGAAAGGGCTTAAGTAACACATTAATTGTTGAGACCTGATTATCACCATTTATATGTTGTCCAGACTCTACAGGGAGTGCAGAATTATTAGGCAAATGAGTATTTTGACCACATCATCCTCTTTATGCATGTTGTCTTACTCCAAGCTGTATAGGCTCGAAAGCCTACTACCAATTAAGCATATTAGGTGATGTGCATCTCTGTAATGAGAAGGGGTGTGGTCTAATGACATCAACACCCTATATCAGGTGTGCATAATTATTAGGCAACTTCCTTTCCTTTGGCAAAATGGGTCAAAAGAAGGACTTGACAGGCTCAGAAAAGTCACAAATAGTGAGATATCTTGCAGAGGGATGCAGCACTCTTAAAATTGCAAAGCTTCTGAAGCGTGATCATCGAACAATCAAGCGTTTCATTCAAAATAGTCAACAGGGTCGCAAGAAGCGTGTGGAAAAACCAAGGCGCAAAATAACTGCCCATGAACTGAGAAAAGTCAAGCGTGCAGCTGCCAAGATGCCACTTGCCACCAGTTTGGCCATATTTCAGAGCTGCAACATCACTGGAGTGCCCAAAAGCACAAGGTGTGCAATACTCAGAGACATGGCCAAGGTAAGAAAGGCTGAAAGACGACCACCACTGAACAAGACACACAAGCTGAAACGTCAAGACTGGGCCAAGAAATATCTCAAGACTGATTTTTCTAAGGTTTTATGGACTGATGAAATGAGAGTGAGTCTTGATGGGCCAGATGGATGGGCCCGTGGCTGGATTGGTAAAGGGCAGAGAGCTCCAGTCCGACTCAGATGCCAGCAAGGTGGAGGTGGAGTACTGGTTTAGGCTGGTATCATCAAAGATGAGCTTGTGGGGCCTTTTCGGGTTGAGGATGGAGTCAAGCTCAACTCCCTTATGTGGTAAGGCTATAGCTTGGTGGTAAGTGGTCAGCCTTGCATGTAGACAGGCTTTAGAAAAGTCACGGCACTCTCGAACTTCAATCCAAAATTAGTGTTTAATCACACCGAAAGATACAGCAACGTTTCGACACACAGGTCTTTCTCAAGCTAAATAAGGTTTACAAGTGAACCCCAAAACATATAGGGATATAATTCAATCCAAATTGGTTGGGGGGTTATACCACAGAAAGGCAAAACCCTCCCCTTTTCCCTCACCCAATAGTGAACTTCAGTGACTATACTCAATTAATACATCAATACGACAATATTCACTGTGTATTTCAATTAAAATAAAGCATACCATGCGTCAGAGCAGAGATCCCATCCGGCATTAGGCGTGTATTGAGTGGCGTCTTCTGCATGTCAATGCACATAAGCGAGTTACAGAACGACAATCCTGAAAATCACGTGTCCAGCCTTGCGGTCCTGGAACTGACATGGCACCCTCCACCACATGACGTGTTATGTGATTGGGCGTCAAGCTAATATCCTAGCAACCTAAGGTCCTGCATCCACATTGGTATGTTATGCATGGCCCTGTTAAGCCAGTGATGAAATCCAATATGGAAACATAATCGGATGAACAGACACCACTCCCCCCCTACGTATAATGAAAGCCCAGATTGTATATGCAGAGACAATACAAATATTAGCCCATAACCAGCTACCCAGGAACCAGTCCGTAGTAGATATCCTATATAACATATATTATTGCTATGGCGATGGTTATATCCCTAGCTTGTTTATCTACTGAGTGGAAGGTGTAACTAACCGCGGATAATTACAGAACCCCTTTCTATACTAAAGGAGCTGCACCAAGTACACAGGTGAAGGTGTTTCAGAGGGATTGCAACAATTGAAGGCTAAGCAGAGTCCCTTAGGGCAGACTAAGTCCTATATGCAAAACCAAATAATAATAGGCGTCTCTCCGCACAATCCCCAATGGTTTCCACCAACAGGATGTGCCGGGGAAACGCCCCTTTCAATGTAATCAGACAGGGAATACTGGGGCCACACAAATCACCAGCCTCGGTCAAGAGGTGGTGACAAATACTGGCCCCTGCCTGGTCTGAGCCCAACTACACATGTAAAGTACCCCTACCCTGCTTATTCCCATTTTTTCCTGTGGATGGCTTGGGTGAAGGACCAGTCAAACCCTGTAAGAATAGCCCCCCGTGTCATCACCCCTCACACTTGACCCATATGAACTGTGCAGCTCCTCAGGGAGAGAGGATCAAGAATTGTCAAATAGTGCCTGCTATCAATATATCATCAAACTCAGAACACATACCTAGCACAGGAAAGAAAACCTAAAATTCAATTAGTATGGCAAGGTAATCCCACTGGCCGGCTCCCAAGTCGCTGATATTGAGGGCTGTATTTGATTCTCCAAGCAGATGTTACATGGCAGCCGAATCTACAAGTGATAAAAGAGAAAACGAAAATGAATATCTAATCACGATATTACATCGGGTACTATAACTTGAATCACATAAAAAAAATCCCATTTCCTCAACCCATGCGGCGATTAGAAAAGGGAGCCCACCTTGAACTCCCGGTTGAGACCCTTTGGTTCAATAGTGTCCAGTTCGAAAATCCATCTGCGTTCTAGACGTTTCAGTAGTCGTTCCCGGTCCCCCCCTCTCTGTAGTGGGGGAATACCGTCAATAACCCTGAACCTCAACTGCGTAACATTATGTCTGCACCTATAGAACTGCTTTGGAACTGGGAGTTCACCCTCCACGTCCCCCGGCTGACTCTGCATCTTTGTGAACAGTTTCCGAATGGAATATCTGTGTTGGTTGATCCTCAGCTTGCAGGCCTGTGTGGTCTCACCCACGTAGATGAGGCTACACGGGCACTGCAGTGTATAGATTATGTAGTCGGAAAAACACGTGTAGAAGCCCCCAATCTCATACCTTTTTCCAGTGTTGGGATGGAAAAAGGTATCGCCCTTCAACAAATTGTTACAATTGCAACAATTAAGGCAGGGATAACAGCCCTTCTTGGAGATGCGTAATTTGTCAGGCTTCCGCAAGAAGGAGTGTACTAATTTATCCCCCAAGTTTTTGGACCTCCTGTAGGACATAAGCGGTGGTGCCTGGAATTCCACAATATCTGGAAAAGATAGTGTTAAACTCTGCCAGTTTCGTCTAAGTGTGCCTGCTATCTGTTTACTCATGGCTGTGTGGGTGGAGACAAAAGGTAACCTCTTATTGACAGATTTTGTGCTAACCGTGGTCAACAGCTGTGCTCGTGTCTGTTGTCTGACTTTATCAAGGTGTCTCTTGACCAACTTCCTTGTATATTGCCTGGCTACAAATTTGGAACCCATCACCTGTAGTCTATTGTCCACAACATCCTCGGATGAGATAATGCGTCTCGCCCTAAGCAGCTGGCTATATGGAAGGGAAGCCAGCATATTCTTAGGGTGGGCACTGTCAAAGCGCAGCATATTGTTTCAGTCTGTTGGTTTCACAAAAAGATCTGTTTGTAAACCTGTCTCCGTCACATATACCAACGTGTCCAAGAACTGTAGAGAGTGTGTCGAGTCCACTCTAGTGAACTTCAGTTGCACTGTTAAAGGAGTCGTGGAATTCCTGTAGACTCGTGTCCGTCCCCATCCGTATGAGGAAGATATTGTCTATATACCTCATCCACCCCCCCCCCCACAAATTGGTAGAGGGTGGATGGGTATATAAATGACTCCTCCACATATGTCATATAAATGTTGGCGTAAGTCGGGGCCATGTTTGACCTCATGGCGGTCCCGCGACTCTGTATGTAAAACCTGTCTTCAAAGCAAAAATAATTGCATGTCAACAGAATTCTAACAGGGAACTTACAAACTCACACAGTTCAAACAAACATCAAAAAATAACATGTAAAACACATTATAAACCAGTTATGAAGAATAGCTATATTCCATATACCAGCTGCCACCTGCCTAGATGGCTTCTTAATATACCCACAAGCCAATTCAGACGAATCAAATGCAACTGTACCAACAACGACCAATTTGAGTTAGAAGCATCTAAACTTGAACAAGAATTCTCAATCAAAGCATATCCGACAAATTCAGTAAAGAACTCGCTGGACAAAAGTGAGAACCATGAACAGAACAGACTTCTTTACACCAACAGACAAAACACCAAAACAAGAAGATAACCTTTGTATAATTCTACCCTTCCATGCCCAATATAAGAAAGTGGAACAAATAATAAACGAACACTGGCCACACCTCCTGAAAGACAAAATTATAGGACCCATTCTCACTGAGAAACCACGGATCACACACACTAAAGCGGTAAACCTATGCCTAAAAATAGCACCAACTATCAAGACCAGAACCACACCAATCACGTCCAATTGGCTGTCATTTAAATGCTTCCACAGGTGTGGCAAGTGCAGCAATTGCAAGACAACCTCCTTTCCCCAAAAAACAACAGATATTACATCCTCACGAAACTCACACACATTTCAAATCAAAGACTGTCTAACCTACGATTCAACAGACATTATTTACATCTTAGAATGCCCGTGCAACAAACAATATGTTGGACACACTAAACGCACCCTCAAGAAAAGAGTCTCTGAACATATGGCAAACATTAAAAAGGGGTACGAATTACTCTCTGTGTCCAAACACTACAACGATCACCATAACAGTGACCCCCTCCACCTTAAGATTCACATCAATAGAAAAAGTCAGGAGATATTGGATAGGAAGCGACCACATCAGCAATATGTCCAGAATAGAATCAAGAAGAATTTTTGAATTTGACACCCTCATCCCGGTAGGACTAAATGCAGACATTGAACTTTTGGGCTTTTTATGATCCCCTGGGCGATAATAAAATTCTTACAAGAAAAATTCATAACACTTACCTCCATGGTTTTTTCAGGTCCTCCCACTGGGTTCCGCATGTCTCTCCCCATGGGCACATCTTTGAATAAGAATAAAAATGATGCCTAAAAACAAGAAAAACAAAAATGCCAATGGAGATCAGGACAATGACTATATAAAAAATATATACAAAGAAAAGATATATACAAAACAAAAATTATTCATTATCTCATAAAAACTTCACACTTCTAACATATACTCCCATCCCAGCAACCCCCCCTTTTTTTATTCTGCACTCTCTCATATAATATGCCTTTATCCTCTATTACCTTTTGTATACACAAAATTATCCTCTCTCCTCACCATAGAGATCTCTCTCACACAAACACATTGTATATTACATATAAGGATTATCAACATCACAATATAACCTTTTTTTAAACTTTTTGAAAATATTGAAATAAATATTCCTATAAAAATCACACCAGAACCACGCCTTCATCCCAGCCCCCACCTCAACACATGTGTGTATATATAAAAAAAACATATATGTGAAAACTATCCACATCACAGTACGCCCCCACTCTTTAAATACACATTTCCCCAAAAGAAATGCATCGGAACCGCACTCCAAAGCGGACTTTTACTTAATCAACAAAAAGGCCTCCTCAATGCAGGATCACAAGCCCAATTACACTTAATCACATGACTACACTGAGAACACACCCACCCCCTGACGAACACGATCCAATCACCTGACCACAACACCACATTGACAGTACAACTACCATTCGAAAAAAGATACCTACTTTTTCATAGTATAATTTCAACTCCATGATCGAGTCCTCATGCCACACCACGAGACACTGCTAAAACACCATCTCTGAAAGATTACCAAAACACTACTCAGAATTAAAACCAACACTTGGGAACATAGTATCACAGCCACGCCCCCCCTCTTTTCCCGTAATTGGGAACGCCCCCATCACCCCTTTATTAGCCAGGAAAATCCACTATGATTCAGGCCGCTGAAGAAGAAACAAGTTGTTTCGAAACGCGTATGGTTTCCCCTGCAGCAGCGCATCAGATCACCGCCCCTTCCACAAGGACCGGACATCTACCCCTGGACCAACCGGATCCAAAGTGATAGGACCATGTCACCATTGCCATACGGGCCGGAACAGCGCCACTTCCGCCTGCTTTTTTTCACATCAGCCCCTCTCCCGCCCTTGTGGGATGCCAAGAGCGGACTCTGTGAGTACAAAGGGCTCTCCTTTACCCACAGCTATTCATTACATATACCGCAACATCGGCAAGATTGTAGGAAGACGGGTAAGGCCAAAGTATAATTTTCTTTTTATATGGTTAAATTTTTTATGGTCACAATTCCATGATCACATTTACACCGGTGTAATCATCAGAACCAAATAGGACCACCACCGCTCAAAGGAGGATCTACATTGTGACACAGCCACGCTATATAACAGACATGCTCCTGCAAAGCAAACTACAAGTCTCAGGCAGTGTACTCCCCACTACAACACCTGCTGACAAACAGGAGGATCCCTCACTGAATATTGGCACAAATAGTCAAATAAGAGGAAATAAAAGTACCACTTCATGCAAAACCACAAGTCCCAGCAATTGCAGGAACAGACTTTTGACTTTAAACCAGACCTTCCACAGACATTTGGAATATTCTCCTCTAAAGTCAACCTTGGACACCTGAACCCATCATTTTCAGGAACACATTTTTATTTTTTTTATTGTAATTTAAAAATTTTGTATTTTTTTATTTTATGTTTTTAATTTTTTTTTTATACTTTCCACTTTTCTATGCACCCACTTTTCACATCCATCCCTACATATTTTATTGTTTTTAGAAGACTATAATAAATTACCTATTTATAATAAATTAACTATTTATAAACCATATTGCTGTTACATTTGTATTTATTCTACATCTGCATTTACTTTACTCTACATATTACAAATATTTAACCCCAGATAACCAAGTGCCCTCCACCTTGATCTATTTCTGATCTACCAGTTGCCCTCCAAAAATGATTGAAGCAGGGGTGTTATATACCAATAATTTACTTTCTATATAGTGCATTTGGGTAGTGCAGCATTTGTTTGCGGTTTTGCTGTGTTACTGCAGCTACTCAGAGTGACAAACAATATTGGAACAAATAATTTCTACTGGTGTGATATACAAGTTTTTCCCCCAAAAACTGATTGAAACAGGGGTGTTATATTTTTACCAATAATATTGTAATGCAAGGCACCAACGAAACAGACCAGTGAGGGTGACGTTTAAGTGGTTTATAAACAAAATAAACAAAGTCCAAGTAAACTTCACTGGGCAAACATCAGGCAAACAAAAAACGAAGGAAAGCCAGGAGTAGTCCCGATCCATGCATAAGTCTCTGTGCAACTTGCCAGGTAAACTGATGCATCACGGAAAGTCCCGGGTCCTGGGTCCCACTGGAACGGACAGAGTCCCAGTAATCTTCAGTCAGTAGCTAGCAGTACTGACCTGCACGTGGATAAGGAAGGATAACAGTGGGCACTGACCGACCTGGGAGGCCACCTTTTATGTGCCTGCTAACAAATCCCAGGGCGCCAAGTGTCCACTCCCCATAGGTCATGATCCTGCCCTACACCTGTGTACAAGGCTTTGGTCAGTCATTAGTCAATTAGACCAATGCCGGCCCCCTAATCTGCTTTGAACTTGCGGCCAGGTGCTATTCCTTTCGCTGGTCAGCGAAGCGCAAAAGAAACGTGTACACGTGACCGCGTATCCCCTTAATAATAATAATAACCCGTTTTTAAGCGTAAATGCGGATGCACAACAGGCTCTGCAAAAGTGCGCATCAACATGGACACCGGAATGGAGTCCGCAATAGGGACCGGAGACAAGCTCGGCCGCAGCGTACTGTCAATAGCCCGGCCAAGTTGTCCCTGAAAGCCATGCGGTCTTCCCTTCCGGCGCTCATGCGAACGCATCCCTGCATCAGCTCGCAAAGGGGTCAAGCTGGTGTATCAATGGAGACCTGCGTAACCTGTCCCGCATCTCCACGAGGACCCTTTTTGGTCACACTGGAGTGCGAGACAGGTGAGGTTCTTACAAATATACTTTCTATATAGTGCATTTAGGTAGTGCACCATTGGTTTGCAGTTTTGCTGCATTACCGCAGCTACACAGAGAGACAAACGCTTTTGAACAAATAATTTCTACTGGTGTGATATAACAGTTGCCCCCCCAAAAAATTGATTGAAGCAGGGGTGTTATATACCAATAATATACTTTCTATATAGTGCATTTGGGTAGTGCAGCATTTGTTTGTGGTTTTGCTGCGTCACCGCAGCTACACTGACTTACAAACGCTATTGGAACAAATAATTTCTACTGGTGTGCTATACCAGTTGCCTTCCAAAAAAACTGATTGAAGCAGGGGTGTTATATTTATACCAATGATATACTTTCTATATAGTGCATAGAGGAGGAGGAACTGAGCAGATTGATATATAGATTTGTGGAAAAAGATTCAGTAAAACGTGTAATTTATACATTTATACTTCTACTATTTCTTATTCCATTGTTCATGTGGGAGGTGCTATTAGAGATTAATAGCATTCTCTGTGTAAGGCTACTTTCACACATGCATCAAAGAAATCTGGCAGACTGTTCCAGGCAGAGAACATCCTGCTGGAGTTTTCTCTATCTGGAATAACCAGATTGTGCCCAGTGACCGCAAAACCCCATTGACTATAATAGGATGCAGATGGAATCCAGTTGCTCTCCAGCATATCAGCTGGTATTCATCAGCTGGTATTGCTGCATGCAATGTTTTTTTTATTTGGTCGAATCCAAGCATATATACTGGAGAGTATCTAGATCCCCACCACCTTCCATTTGAGTTAATGGGGTCCGTCGGGCATTTGGCTCTATCTACCTATGCCAGATCCAAAGGACTCTGTCAGGCTGTTCTCTATTAGAACAGCCTGTCGAATTTCTTTGATACGTGTGTAAAACTATCTTTAGTGTGCATACAAAGAAAGCTGTCAGTCACTTATAACATATAGCATAAGAGTCTAAAGGAGTCTATAAGATACTCCACGCCAGCCAATATTATATACCGTGGAGACGGGGCATTAAGAGAAAACAGTATTAGCAGATGTTAATGCACTCAGTTTATCCCCTCCGAGGTCATGATGATTCATACCACTTAGCCAGGTATGCATAGAGTTTACACTGCTCCCATGCACTACAGTCTTCAGAGTGCAAAGATCCCTTGATTCCTCCTTGTCATCTTAGAGCTCTTATAAATACATCCGCCAGGTCCAGTGTCGATAGAGAGCTATACCACCACAGAATTAATGGCAGGGAAGCTCACAAAGAAGGCTCATATACGACCAGTCTGCAGCACAATCTAAACGTGGCTCCCATGGCCTGAGAGAGAGGGCCGCATTCCACCAGGCAGATGAAGTTTCGGTGGTGGTTTCTGGGTGGCTTATATGGAGAATGGAGACCACAAACAAAAGTACATGGCTAAGTCAGGTGGATATGCTGCAAATGTATGCCGCCACTACATCAGTGGGAGATGCAGAAAGGAGGAGCACTGCACCGTGTGGGCATGCTTCCTATTCTTCCCTTCTTGAATACCAAGGGGTCTCATGTGAGAGAGCTTCCTGGAAAATCATACCTATTCATTCTTAAAGAATCTCGGCAACAGGAAGAAATGTTCACGTGAGCCCCCTTCAGAAGCACTATTGGAAAACTCATGTGACCTTATTTGCATGTGGAATTTTTATCCTTCTCTAACCAATCTTCTAATCGGGAAATAAGTGCGTGCATCTCATACCCTAAAATATAGAGCACTTTCAAGTGACTAATGCTCATTAGATGTCAAAAAGCACGAATTAGTACTCAATGTTGAAAACAATACTGCAGACTACCGTCTGCAGTATTTTTTTCAACATCGAGTACTAATATGTGACAGAATAGTATTGTTATCCTCTGAAAGTTGTGCTATATTGACTATTTTTATGTCATGATTGACATAAAAAATGCAGTTTCTTAAAATGAATTCCATAGAATGATAATATATTTAATATTATTTATAGGTAATTTTTCACCTATTTTGGATTCTGAGATGAACCAAATCTCTTCTGCTTCCCAAAATTTATCTCATAGACAACCTCCTGACAGTTCTTTCATGGGCTATCCATCCACATTGCATTCAGCTGGCTCTAATATTTGAAGCAGATGGACACCTCACAAAAGACCCCTCACCTCTCCAAGCTGGTCTTTCAACATGCCTGATTAAATCCTAATACATAAGTTAGAATTGATACAGTGACTCTGGGGGGATTCAATTAGTGCAGAAGGCATGAAGAAAACAGCACAAAGAGATATGGTAGTTAGAAAGTCATTTTCTTTTGATCATTATAGCATCTTACATGAGGAAGAAGAAAATTATAGGCTCATGTGTCTTTCCTTAATATCCTCAGGGGCCAGATTTGTCGTAACATTGAAGTTAGCTGTCAGATTTGACAAAATCGTGTGGAGTTGATGAATTTACAGCACTCTTTTAAAAGCTTGAGCCATAGCTGTGCAAAAGAGTCAAATAAATACATTCCTACTCCCCATTTTAATATTGCAGCAGACATTTCAAATGGATTTTGTGTCCTAAAATAAGCACATATGAAAAGAAAGCCCAAATATGCAACCCTTAATAAAAGAAATAAACACAGTTGCTAAATTGCTGTGTACAATAGATGGCAGTGCTGGCTTAACTGATGCACAAGCAAAGTAGACAGTGCCACAGATATTGGTATTTTTGGTATTAAACTATTGTTATATTTAAGTAACTAACACTTCTAAAGCAAGTATAAGAAAAACAGGTATGGGCAGAAGAAAATGAGACATTAAAAAAGCCTACTTGTTATAAGCTTCATATGATTTCAAATCTGAAATGCTTGAGATGATTGGCAAACCTGAAAGGGAGGTGATGCTAGTAATTGTAATAGTTGCTAGTTGAAAATACAGTGTGTGTATATATATATTTAGCAAATACCGCAGCAGCACAGTCAGACTGTGTGTACTGGGTGCAATTCCTCCTGGAGGCCGGCTTCTCCCCCACGAAATATGCATTCCAAAAACGAGGCAGCACTTCCAGACTTCGGTGAACGGGTGAAGACCCCAAACTTTATTCCCCAGCAACGTTTCGGCCTATCAATGAGGCCTTTGTCAAGCTGTCAAAGGCCTCATTGAGTAGGCCGAAACATTGCTGGGGAATAAAGTTTGGGGTCTACTCTTCACCCATTCACCGAAGTCTGGAAGTGCTGCCTTGTTTTTGGAACGTATATACTGTGTATATATATATATATATATATATATATATATTTAAGGCTGCTTGCAGCCTGTAATTGTGGGCGGAGCGCCCTCCTGCATTTAAACCCCCGGCTACAAGCAGGAGGGCACCCGTTTGTTGCAGTTCCGCCCGTCCGTGACGTCACTTCCGGCTTCGGCACCTTCCGTGACGTCACATCCGGTTTTCGCGTCCTCGAGGAATCCAGACCGCGGCGCCTCCGGTAAGTGGTCCCGGCTGGGCAGCTGAGCCCTATCATCAGGGCATGCACCACCGCGTCTCTCCCCACGGTCATAGCAGGTCCGGTCGGCGTCTCCCTCCGTCGGGTGCCGGGCTTCACTGGCACGGGGGTGGGGTGGGGGGGGGGGGCGGTACGGCAGCACTGGGGCCTAGTTGGACCCGCGGTCCTCAGGTGGGGGACAGGTTCCCTGCAGAGAGGGACTCCATCTGTCCGGTCAGGCGGCGGATCCCGGTCCCCTCCTGTCTTCCTGGGCTTGCGCCGCTCCTGCTAGCCATGCCGGGTCCTCCAACGTGCACCCCAGCTGTCCCTGTCACTCAGGGTCAGCGTGGGGGGGGGGGCAGGCTGTTCCCGGGGAGCTTGGGATGGCTAGCAGGCGGCGCGGCGTGTCACAATCCTTTGCTAGCCGGCCCGCTGCGGGGCGCTGCTCCTCTGTTCCCCACAGATCAGGGGGTGGGTTCTGCCGGCCTGCAGCGGCCTCAATGGTGTCCAGTGTCCCCAGGGCACTGGGGTCGCAAATCGCGCAGGGTACGTTTTGTGTTTATTCCAGGGTTCCTTCAGTACGCAAATTCCTGGAATCAGTCAGGGGCCATACGTCCCCTGAACCGCACAGGCGCTTGTGTTTTTTGTGGTATTCTTGAAGCACGCTGGTGCTCTGGCTTCCCTGAATCACTCAGGTTTTGTTCCCGGTTTCGCTCAGGTGTCATGTTCTCGGATTCTCAGGTTTCACGGTTCCAAATTGCATGCGTCATGTCTTCCCTGAATCGCTCAGGTTATGTTTTCTCCAAAACGCAGGTGTCATGCCCCCAAAAATCGCTTGTGTCATGTCTCCCTGAATCGCTCAGGTTATGTTTTTTCCAAATCGCAGGTGTCATGCCATGTCTTCCCTGAATCGCTCAGGTTATTGTTTTCTCCAAATCGCAGGTGTCATGTGCCCAAGAATCGCAGGTGTCACGTCTTCCCTGAATCACTCAGGTTATGTTTTTTCCAAATCGCAGGTGTTATGCCATGTCTTCCCTGAATCGCTCAGGTTATGTTTTCTCCAAATCGCAGGTGTCATGTCCCCAAGAGTCGCTTGTGCCACGTCTTCCCTAGGTGGCTCAGGGCTCAGGTTCCCTGAATCACTCCGGCGGCTGCCTCCCCTTAGTCATTTAGGGGTAACGTTCCAGGCCTGGTAAGTTCCCTGAATCGCTCAGGCTTGGTGTGTTCCCTGAATCGCTCAGGCCTGGTGTGTTCCCTGAATCGCTCAGGCCTGGTGTGTTCCCTGAATCGCTCAGGCCTGGTGTGTTCCCTGAATCGCTCAGGCCTGGTGTGTTCCCTGAATCGCTCAGGTCTTGTGTTCCCTGAATCGCTCAGGTCTGGTGTACCCTGATTTGCTCAGGTCTGGTGTGTACCCTGATTCGCTCAGGTGTGGTGTTCCTGGTTCACTCGGGTATCAGGTGCTCCCTGTTTCGAAAAAAAAAAAAAAAAAGTTCAACAGGTTGGCTCCCCCGAGGTAGGTAGTCTGAGTCTCGCGGTTCCCTTCGTGCCATAGGGGCCGGTCATTCATACTCATCACCGGGTCTTGTTCCAACACAACTTATTTCTCCACATAAACAGAGCCTCAGGCCTCCAAAGCTTCAAGCAAGCTTCTATCGTGTCACCAAGCTACTCCTTGTGCAGGTAGGTTCAGCCAGAGGTTGCTGTTGCACCTTGTCCTGGCGTCAAGCATGTCTTCTCACGAGCTTCCGTTCATAGGTTTCTGCTCACCTCTGAGAATAGTAGCGTGAGTCATTCGGGTAAGTATCGATTAAAACACATTTCCGTACCAACCCGTCCTCTGACGGGTGTTGTCTTGTTGTCCGTAGGGGGGGGGGGATTTTTATTCATCTGTCGTTGTCATACCTCCTCAGGCAGCATAAAGATGTCTCAGGCTCCAGAAACAGACGATAGCCTATCTTTACCCGGGACTTCCGTGTCAGGGTGCGCCAGCAACCCCTCTCTGCGAAGCTGGACCATCTCGAAGCTCATCGCAGAGCTCAACAGGAGGGGAATCCGTCATCCCGCTTCCGCGAGGAAGGCGGAGCTGTACCGCCTCCTGATGACAGAACCAGAGGGCCCCAACGACCAGCCCTCTCTGTCGTCTATACAGCTGTCCATTCTGCAGTTGCAGGCTACCATTGGCAGCCTGGCAGGTTCAGTGGCAGACATACAGACCAGGATGGGGGAATTGGAGTCCCGACCTCCGGCGGCACCACCTTCCCTAGCCCCTCCTGCCTTGCCTTCCACGTCTCAGGACGCAGCTCCAGGTACGGTCCTTGCCAGCCCCCAGATTGCCCCCTCGCACTTTATCCCCGAGAACCTGAAAAGGGACATTCTGGCAGGGAGGGACGTCAACCTGGCGTCCATTCTCATTGCGTCCCAGGATGTGTCAGAGAACAAAGTGATCAGTTGCGGGGAGGTCTCGGTAGTTCTCAGGGCCAAGGACGCCCGACTGAACCGAAAACTATTGATTCCGGAGTTCGTCCTGGCTTTTAGCCTCTATAGGGACACCATATGTTGCGTCCAGCCACAGAGGCGGGAAGAGATGGACTCGTACTTGTACCAGGTCACCGACTTGGGGTACAAGTACGGCGGGACCAACTTCTACGATTACCACCAGTCTTTCTCGGCCAAGGCAGCCGCAGCCCTCGCCCAATTTCAGTTCCGCACGGACTGGGCCAATCTAGATATGGAGCTGTTTTGTCGCCATTTTGCGGGGTTACAGGCTCCAACTTGCGCAGCGTGCCGGTCAATTCAGCACACCGCCGACTGGTGTCCCAACCTCCCCACCCCGGCCCGGGAGGGTTCCTTGCCAGGCCTCTCTGGCACCCAGCGGTTCCAGGGCTCCACCGATAAACAGGGTAGGCCCATCACATACCTGGGGCAGAGTCAGGTGTGCAATAATTTCAACGCGGTGGGTTGCAGTTTCAATAGCTGTCGCGCATTGCACATCTGCTCCCTCTGTTTCAGGGCCCATCCCCGCCCCAGCTGCCCCAAGAGACAGCGAAAGAACCTATAACTGACCGATGTTAACGTCGAGCTCCTGGGTGTCTGATCACCAAGCCGTCCAGTTCCTGCTCACCGGTTTCGAAGGGGGTTTCCATACGGGCCTCATTGCCCTCCCCCAAGTTTCCTGGGAGGGAAGGAACCAGCAGTCAGCTTGTCAAGATCCGGCGGCGGTGGCCACCCTCTTGCAGGACGAGGTCCGGAAGGGTTTTTTGCTGGGCCCGTTCGAGGCCATTCCCTTCAGCACTTGGAGGATAAACCCGATTGGTTTGGTCTCCAAGCAGGCCTCTAATAAAAAGCGCTTAATTTATGACTTGTCGGCTCCACACATGTCAACTGTCCCCAGCCTCAACTCCCTGATCCCGTCAGAGGAGTTCTCCATGTCATACGCGTCCATTGATGAGGCCATCCAGTACGTCCTGCTGGCTGGGGAAGGGGCTTGGCTGGCCAAGGCCGACATTGCAGACGCCTTTAAACTACTCCCCATCCTTCCCCAGTTGTGGCAGTATTACGGGTTGCGTTGGGAGAACGGCTACTATTTTGCCAACCGGCTCACCTTTGGGTCCAAGAGCAGCCGTGGCTGTTTGACAGGTTCGCCTGTGCGCTGCACTGGATCCTGGTCCACCATGGGGGTCTGGACATGGTCATCCATTATTTGGATGACTTTCTGATCATGGAGAGGCCCCAGGGTTCCCCCTCGGGGTTGGCAAGCCTGCTTCAGCTATTCGCCAGTCTCGAGGTCCCTGTGGCGTTGGCTAAAACAGAGGGTCCGGGCACCAGAGTCACCTTCTTGGGCATCACCCTGGATTCGGTCCGCATGGAGGCCAGCCTCCCCGCAGCCAAGCTGGCCAAGATCCAGTCCGCCGTCTCCTCAGCAGCCTCTTCCAGGGTCCTGTCCAAGCGGGAGCTCCAGTCCCTGCTTGGATTCCTGAACTGTGCTTTCAAGATCATGCCCCAGGGCAGGGCCTTCACTTCCCGGCTCCTCAGTCTCCTCCCGACAGCCCCGGATCAGGACTCCACCATCCAACTAGACGGACACGCCATGGCGGATCTCCAGATGTGGCAGGCTTTCCTGGCCGGGTGGAATGGTATCTCTTTGTTTGTACCATCCCCGGATTCAGCATCCCCCACAGGTCTTCACCGATGCCGTGGCCTCCTGCGGGTTCGCTGCCATCTTCCATCCACAGTGGTTGGTCGGCGGTTGGACGGTGGAGCTCATATATCCGAGACTGAGGCCATGAAATCCTCCCCGCTGTTAGAATTGTACCCAATTGTGGCGGCAGCCCAGGTGTGGGGTTCTCTCTGGGCAAATAGGTCGGTTATCTTCCGGACTGACAGCCAGGTCCTAGTAGAGATCATATCCAAAGGGAGGGCAAAGTCCCGCAGGATCATGTCCCTTTTGCGTAGACTTGTGTGGCTGTCCTTGTCTTTCAATTTCCATATCGTCCCGGTCCACATCCAAGGGGCACAGAACGTAGCAGCAGACGCCCTGTCTCGTTTTAATTATGATGTCTTCTTTCAGGAGCTCCCAGAGGCAGACCCCGTCTGTGTTCCAGCTCCGCCGTTCAACTCCCTCCTGTTGGACAAGAGCCCCTGATAGCATCTGCACTGTCATTGGTCCAGCGCTCGCTAGCCGCCAACACCGCCAGGAACTATGATGCCGGGTTCAGAGTTTTCAGGGAGTTCAGTGACACCCATCCCCGGGGGGAGGTGGACGAGGTCACGTTCATCATGGCTTTCATAGCCTATTGCCACACGCACCGGCACCTGTCAGTCAACCATCAGGCTGTATTTGGCCGGCATTCAGCAACACAGGATGCTCGGCGACCCCTCTGCCAAATCCATATTTTCCAATCAGGCCATCAAAGCCACCCTCAGGGGCATTCAGAAAGCTAGCACGGTGGTCCAGGTGCGCAGGCAACCGGTGTCGGGTGAGCTTTTCCGCAGATTGTCCGTAGCCCTAGACGGTCTCCCTTTTGGGCAATTGGCAAGCATCCCCACCAAAGCGGCCATGTACCTAGGGTTCTATGGGTTCCTTAGGCCCGGGGAGTTCACCTGCGGCACGGTCAGTCGAGCGACCCTGCTCAGGCGACATCTCACCTGGCACGCGGACCACTTCATACTGTCCATCCCATCTACCAAGACCAACCAGGCAGGTCCTCCCACCGAGGTGGAGTTTTTCCCTACGGCCAACTGCTGGTGTCCCGTCAAGGTGCTACAGGAGCTTCTGGCCTCCCTCCAGTCTTCCGCAGCAGACGAACCATTGCTCCCAGTTAATGGTAGGTCCCTATCTTCGACCCAGTTTGTCTCCAATATCCGCACCCTGGCGGCAGGACTGGGGTATAACCCCAGCACGATATCCGGACACTCTTTTCGCATAGGGGCCGCGTCCGCAGCGTCCAGTCATCAGGTTCCGGCGCACGTCATCCGCAGGATGGGTCGATGGCGGTCATCCTGCTACGCAAGGTATATTCCCAACCCGCGAGCTGAGATCTCCAGAGCCTTCCTGTTCACTGGCTTTATAGGCATCACCATGTTCCAATAAATACTTGTACCCTACACCGGGTCAGTTCTCTTTTTGCCCACTTCTCTAGGCCTTACCTCGTCACTGGCAGCCGGGCACACTCCAGCCAGTCAGGTTAGGGCAGCACATAGGCATGCCTATTCTGTTCCTCGGTTAAGCTCCTACCACAAATATTTAAGGCTGCTTGCAGCCTGTAATTGTGGGCGGAGCGCCCTCCTGCATTTAAACCCCCGGCTACAAGCAGGAGGACGCCCGTTCATTGCCCCTCCCTCCCATCCCCTTTCTCAGTCATTTCCTCCTGGGTGGCCCACTTCTCTAGGCCTTACCTCGTCACTGGCGCCAGGCACACTCCAGCCAGTCAGGTTAGGGCAGCACATAGGCATGCCTATTCTGTTCCTCGGTTAAGCTCCTACCACAAATATATATATATATATATATATATATATATATATTGTGACATAGTGAAGGGTATGGTTTGGGAAAGCAGGTATTTTCCTCCCAGCATGTGCTGCTGGGCTGATTTGCAGAGCCAGATGAGGTCAAACACCGGACTGGATTTTAAGTGCCCCATAAAAGCCTGCTATGGACTGCTGTAGATTTTGCTATGTGGACTTTCCATTGTGTGTGAACTAACACCAAGATTGCAAAGTGACATTTAGTTTTTGCCTTATGTGTGAATAAATACAAAGTTTCATTTTAGAACTGGTAATTTTCCTCTGTACTGCGTCCGCATACACTGTCTACCAGAACGAATCACCACAATTGGTGGAGGATGCATGCATGCGCAGAAAGAATGGCATAAACGCTGAAATATTTTTGTTTTTGGGTACCGCTGGATGTCCTGTATTAAACCAGTTAAATTCAAACCTTTGTCACGTGACAAAATGGAGGCTGTAATTAAAGCTCTCGTGGAGGCTAACCAACACCCGCAAAAAACAAACCAGCTGCTGTTAAAACACGTGATGGATTTACAGACGGCAGGAGCGTCCCAGAGTGCCCATGATGTCCGGAAATCGGTCTGTGTGGTGATCCCCAAGATGACACCCTCAGATGACATTGAAACCTATTCATCGCTCTGTTCCTGGCATCTGATTCCTAGCGTGTGTATTTCGACTTGCCGGACGATCATCAAGTGGCCGACTACCAGAAAGTCAAGATTCTGGCAAAACTAGGGGTGAATATGTTGGAACGGGCCCAGCGGGTGCATCAGTGGGAATTCAACCCGGCTGAGCCCGTGAGACCCCAGTATTATAACTTTTGCTAAAGTGGCTACAGCCACAGACATGCTGAGCCCCACTGCTGTGCTGGATTGTCTGTTAGCGGATATGTTCTGGAGGGCTTTGCCATCCCCTCTCCAGCACTGGATCAGCCAGGTTTCTCCGGGCAATGCCCTTGAGATGGTGGACCTGGTGGAACACTATGATGCTACCAGGAATCTAAAGGGGGGTTCTTTTGGGAGTGGGCCAGTAAAACCCCAGAAATCTCCACCCCAGGCCCGGAGGTTTGAGCTGATAAAACCCGCCCAGGATGTACCCACTGCGGACCTAGCTCCGATAGTCTGCTGGCGGTGTCAGGAGCCTGGCCATGTAAGGGCTGACTGTCCCCATCGGGTTGAGCCCATGGACACTAATTATGGCTGGCTACCATTAGTCGCTATATGCCAGGAAGCTGTGTGCAACAGGTACCCCAGAAACTCTAAATCACTTGTGCCAGGTGGAAGCAGGAGACACTCCAGCAGAGGCCCTGCTGGACTCAGGGAGTCTGGTGTCCCTAGTAAAGGCTCCTCTGGTACAGTCCGCTGAGTATACTGGCTGGAAAGTAGGGGTCACGTGCATTCATAGGGACTTAAAAGATTATCTCACTGCCCTGGTGTCTCTAACCACGGGGGCTGGCAGGTGGACTCATGAAGTGGCAATTGCCACAAACTTACACTACGAACTTATAATTGGGAGAGACTTCCCAGGTTTCACTGTGGCCTGCTGCGAAAGTGACTGATACCCATGAGACAGGGGTAACCCCAGCATAGTGGCCTTGCTCCAGGGAAAGGCCAGAACCCTGCTAACCCGAGGCCAAGGTAGGGGTCAACGCCACTTCTGTGGAAGAGGTGGAGACAACCCCACTGAGTGTAATGGTGGGAGAGGTAAAGGACTTGCCACTGGGGCCTGAGCTGGCAGACCTCAATGTCTCCGGGGATAATTTTGGTACTGCACAACACCAGGACCCAACCCTATCCTGAGCCTGGGAAAATGCATTAATTGTAGATGGTGAACCACAACAAGCTGGGGTCGGTGTTCCCCCTTTTTGTGGTTCATCAGGATATGTTGTATCAGGTAAACCAACTGCGGGGTGAACCAATTGAACAGTTGGTGGTGGCCCAGGCTTATTGCAAACTCGTGTTAGAGTTAGCCCACCAACATGTTCTCAGGGTCATCTGGGAAGGCAGAAAACACAGGACCGGATACTACAACGGTTTTACTGGCACAGTGTGTTTAGGGAGGTGGACGAATTCTGTAAGTCTTGACTGACCTGCCAGGCAACTAGCCCCCAGCACCTTTTCCGCAGTCCCTTGGTACCTCTCCCGATCATCGAGGTACCGTTTGAGTGTATCGCCATGGACATCGTAGGCCCAGTACCGAAGTCCGCTAGAGGACACCAACACATCTTGGTCGTCCTAGATTATGCCACTCAGTACCCAGAGGCGGTGTCACTGCGACATACATCGGCTAAACTTATAGCTAAGGAACTAATGGAGATGTTCTCCCCTCTGTATGATGCAATGGAAGCGGTTGCCACAGTAAAAATTGCTGACAGTCTCTCATTTAAACAGGCTCAGGAGGCCAGGGAGTTTGTTATTCAGAACACGGATGTGTTCTCGGACCTCCCTGGATGCACTTCCACAATCCAGCATGACATTGTCACTGAGCCTCAGGCAAAAGTCCAGTTAAAGCCATACCGGGTACCCGAGGCTCGGCGACAAGCCATCTCGGAGGAAGTGCAGCTAATGCTGCGGCTAGATATCAGTGAGGAGTTTAAAAGTGAGTGGGCCAGTCCTCTAGTCTTAATACCCAAGCCGGACGGGACGTTACAGTTTTGTAACATTTTTCGCAAGCTGAATGAGATCTCTAAATTCGATGCATAGCCCATGCCCCGGGTGGATGAGCTAATCCAGAAGTTAGGACAAACACAGTATTTTTCTGTTTTGGACCTCATGAAAGGGTACTGGCAGGTGCCCTCAATAAAGGCTGCCAAAGAGAAAACTCCCTTCATAACGCCTGAGAGGCTGTATCAGTATAAAATGTTACCCTTTGGTCTGAATGGCGCACCCACCACTTTTCAACGTCTAATGAGCATTGTGCTTCGTCCACATCGGCGGTATACTTTGGCTTACCTGGATGATATGGTCATTCACAGTACCGACTGGGAAAGTCACCTGCCCAAAGTACAGGCCGTAATGGATTCCCTTCAAAAGGTTGGATTAATAGCTAACCCAAAGAAATGTGCGATAGGGTTAGAGTAGACTAAATACCTAGGGTATGTCATTGGGCGCGGAGTCATCAAACCCCAAGTAAGCAAAATAGAGGCAATATGGAATTGTCCCCGACCTGTCACCTCTAGGCAAGTAAAGTCGTTCCTGGGGATGGTGGGCTATTACTTGAGGTTTGTCCCCCACTTTGCTACGTTAGCCATTGACAGGGCTCTTGAAAGGACATAAGTCCTTTGTGGTTCACTGGGATGATTGGGCGGAAGAGGAGTTCACCTCTTTAAAGTCGGCCTTGTGCAGGTCTCCGGTTTTGGCGATGCCCAACTTCAAACGGGAATTTATAGTACAGATGGATTCCTCCGAAGTAAGCCTCGGTGCTGTCCTGTCCCAGGAAGTCAACGGAGAGGAGCATCCCATTGGCTTCCTCAGCCGTAGGCTCACCCCAGCTGAGACCAGGTACAGTATAGTGGAGAGAGTGTGCCTGGCTATCAAGTGGGCACTCGAGTCTCTCCGCTATTATTTGTTGGGGAAAAAATTCCATTTGGTGACTGACCACTCCCCTCTCAAGTGGATGAGCCAGGCCAAAGACAGAAATGCCTGGGTCACCAAATGGTTCCTTTCTCTACAGAACTTTTCATTTACAGTGGAACATAGGGCAGACCGGTTACAGGGAAACGCGGATGTCCTGTCCCGAGTACATTGGCAAGTAGTGTTGAGCGAGCATGCTCGGCCGAATACCAGTTCAGCTTGAGCATCGCTATGCTCGGCACATGGCAGTATTCGCCGAGTACCTCATGTGCTCGAGCGCAATGCTCAAGTCTCGTCTCCGCACATTTTGCGGCTTCTAAACAGCCAATAAATGTGCAGGTAAATACTGCCCTCACTGTAATGCCAGTAGCCATGTTGATTACTGCCATTACAGTGATTGGCTGGCCGGAACGCATCATTGGGTGCTATAAAGCATCCAATGACACGTGTTCGGCTCAGTGTTAGTCAGGTAGAGCTGTGCTGAGGAAGGGAAAGATAGAGTAGGGAGTGAAATTAGTTTTTTTTTTCTGTTGTAGAAAAACTTGTCAGAGACCCAAAATTCCTTTTAAGGACTATTGTGTGTGGCAGAAAAATCTATTTTTAGCGTGCAATAGTTAGGCCGCTGCAGAGAGATACATTATCTGCACTACATCTCCCGTGTAACGTGTGTGCATCCCAAAAATATCAGTGACATCCAGTGTACTATTTCTGTAGACAGTGTCCACTGCGGACAGTGACATTACCTTGGGTACATCTCCTGCGTAATGTTTCCACAACCCAAACAGCGACATTATCTGCGGTATTTCTCCTGTGTAATGTGTGTGAATCCCAAAAATATCAGTAACATCCAGTGTACTTTTTCCATAGACTGTGTCCGCTGCAGACAGCGACATTATCTGTGCTACATCTCCTGTGTAATGTATGCACATGTGAGATTGTGGATAAGCTCTGCCTGTATAAGGTTTATGTTGAAATTGTATTGGAGCTGTCATTTGGCATTCCGGGCACTAGAGGCCACTGTTTTGCAGCACAGTCAGTACACTCTGGGATCTGCATATGCAAAGCAGGTGATGACTCATGCTGGCTGCTTCTGAGTGTACCAGGAAGTGTTGATCTGACATGATGGAAGGATTGTGCTGTGAGGGTCCTGGCTTGCGGATGTCCGGCAGTGAAAGGACACTCAAAGGAAGGAGAGTATCTGCTGTCCCCTGTCTGGATCCAGCTCTTTGAAAGAGAGGTTGTCCCAGGATGACCAGTTCCAGTGTATGGACAGAAAACCTTATCATCAAGCAAGGCCGCACGGTTGTTGAGAGCTTGGTGGCCATCCCGGGTAAGAGGCATCCTAGGTCCCATAACGGACGCAGGTCAGTACACCTGATTACCAACTGTACTTTACTGTTTGGCGCATAAAGTAACAGAGACTAGCCTAGGCCTTGTTTTAGGTAGTTAGATAGGGTTATAGCTTTGTTAGGCCTTACTGTACTGGACTGCAGCGCAGTAATTAACTTGCAGGCTCTACTGCGTCTGCCACCGGTTAGGTGTGTCCTCTATAGCGGCACAGTACAACTTGTAGTCTCTGCTGTGTACGCCAACAGGCTAGGCCTGTCCCTCGGACAGGGATGGTAATTGTGGGCCTGGGGTATTACTTATACTGTTTGTACTTGTGTTAATACTGTTTCCAAAGTAAAGTTTATATTCTTGCATATAAAGCTGGTGTCAGTGTCGCTTTCCTTGTCTGTGACTTTTCTGTATCCTGGGGAGCCCACCCCAGTACACGGCTTACACACATCCCAAAAATATCAGTGACATCCAGTGTACCTTTTCCGTAGACGGTGTCCGCTGCGGACAGTGACATTACCTGGGGTACATCTGCTGTGTAATGTTTCCACAACCCAAATACATGTGACAATCCCTGTAATTTTATATTAGCTGCTGCTGACATCAGCGATATTATCTGCGGTATTTCTCCTGTGTATTATGTGCGCATCCCAAATACCTTTTTAATTTTTTCGCGCTTACACTTACAAATCCTACACTACTGTACGTGTGACATACAAACCGGATTCCCAAAAAGTTGGGACACTAAACAAATTGTGAATAAAAACTGAAGGCAATGATGTGGAGATGGCAAATGTCAATATTTTATTTGTAATAGAATGTAGATGACAGATCAAACGTTTAATCCGAGTAAATGTATCATTTTAAAGGTAAAATACGTTGATTCAAATTTTCACGGTGTCAACAAATCCCCAAAAAGTTGGGACAAGTAGCAATAAGAGGCTGGAAAAAGTAAATTTGAGCATAATGAAGAGCTGGAAGACCAATTAACAATAATTAGGAAAATTGGCAACATGATTGAGTATAAAAAGAGCTTCTCAGAGTGGCAGTGTCTCTCAGAAGCCAAGATGGGTAGAGGATCACCAATTCCCACAATGTTGCGCAGAAAGATAGTAGAGCAATATCAGAAAGGTGTTACCCAGCGAAAAATTGCGAAGACTTTGCATCTATCATTATCAACTGTGCATAACATCATCCGAAGATTCCGAGAATCTGGAACAATCTCTGTGCGTAAGGGTCAAGGCCGTAAAACCATACTGGATGCCCGTGATCTCCGGGCCCTTAAACGACACTGCACCACAAACAAGAATGCTACTGTAAAGGAAATCACAGAATGGGCTCAGGAATACTTCCAGAAACCATTGTCAGTGAACACAATCCACCGTGCCATCTGCCGTTGCCAGCTGAAACTCTACAGTGCAAAGAAGAAGCCATTTCTAAGCAAGATCCACAAGCTCAGGCGTTTTCGCTGGGCCAGGGATCATTTAAAATGGAGTGTGGCAAAATGGAAGACTGTTCTGTGGTCAGACGAGTCACGATTCAAAGTTCTTTTTGAAATCTGGGACGCCATGTCATCCGGACAAAAGAGGACAAGGACAACCCAAGTTATTATCAATGCTCAGTTCAGAAGCCTGCATCTCTGATGGTATGGGGTTGCATGAGTGCGTGTGGCATGGGCAGCTTGCATGTCTGGAAAGGCACCATCAATGGAGAAAAATATATTCAGGTTCTAGAACAACATATTCTCCCAACCAGACGTCATCTCTTTCAGGGAAGACCCTGCATTTTTCAACAAGATAATGCCAGACCACATTCTGCATCAATCACAACATCATGGCTGCGCAGGAGAAGGATCCGGGTACTGAAATGGCCAGTCTGCAGTCCAGATTTTTCACCTATAGAGAACATTTGGAGCATCACAAAGAGGAAGGTGCAACAAAGAAGGCCCAAGACGATTAAACAGTTAGAGGCCTGTATTAGACAAGAATGGGAGAGCATTCCTATTTCTAAACTTGAGAAACTGGTCTCCTCGGTCCCCAGACGTCTGTTGAGTGTTGTAAGAAGAAGGGGAGATGCCACACAGTGGTGAAAATGGCCTTGTCCCAACTGTTTGGGGATTTGTTGACACCATGAAATTCTGATTAACATATTTTCTCAGTTTAAACTTTTGTTCCGTGATTTATGTTCTATTCTGAATAAAATATTAGAAGTTGGCACCTCCACATCATTGCATTCAGTTTTTATTCACGATTTGTATAGTGCCCCAACTTTTTGGGAATCCGGTTTGTACTTTCAAGCATATATAACATTTAATATGAAGAAGGAGAGCAGTAAGGGACAGGTAAGTGGCTGTGATGCTGATGGTGTACGCAGAGGCTATGGCCCTGGGCGCATTGAAACTGTGCCTTCTGCCAGAGCACAAGAAAAACAATCATCCATGATACCTGGCTTCATGTCCCAGTTTGCAGGGCGGCGTAGGACAACACTCTCGAAGTCAGACCAGTGCGACCAGGTGGTCAGTTGGATTGCAGCAGATAATGCTTTCAGTCGGTTTAGCATCACCCTGTCTCCCACCAAGTCCAGTCTCAGTAGCCAAAAGTCTGGTCAACACAATCCTCACCCTGATCCTCCTTCCTCCCACCATGGAGAGTCTTGCCAAACAAGTGATCCCACACTCGTATATTCCGAGGAGCTCTTTTCAGCACCATTCCTTCATTTGGCCTCTCGACAAGCCCACTTAAAGAGGGACATGATATCTTGTGCCCTGATTCCCAAACACTTGACCATCCACAGTCACAAGAACATCACAGCAATTAGTGTTTCACAAGGTTGATGATGAGACACAGTTGCAAAAAAGTCAACGGCAATTAGTGTCTCAAGAGGTTCATGATGAGAATGAGACACAGTTATCAATCACTGAGGCTGTTGTTAGGTCAACAAGTCAGGAGGATGAGCAGAGTGAGGAAGTGGAAGAGGAGGTGGTGGACGATAAAGTCACTGACTCTATCTGGGAAGGTTGAAAGCCGAGCGAAGACAGCAGTACCGAGGGGGAGGGATCCGCAGCACGGCAACAGGCTAGAAGAGTCAGTGGGGTGGCAAAAGGGAGAACCACACCAAACAGGCCCGCTACTGTTCCCAGGTGCTGTTTTTTGCCCGCATGATGCTGACCTTTTTATTTGAATAAAGCTGCAAAGAGTGCCACATTCTTTTTTCTTTTCTCTCCTTTGTTGAAAATAAAAAAAATATTTGCTGTTTAGCAGTGCAGTGGCATGTATTAGTGGCAAAAGAAAAATATATTTGCCGTTCAGCGGTGCAGTTATACAAACCGGATTCCAAAAAAGTTGGGACACTATACAAATCGTGAATAAAAACTGAATGCAATTATGTGGAGGTGCCAACTTCTAATATTTTATTCAAAATAGAACATAAATCACGGAACAAAAGTTTAAACTGAGAAAATGTACAATTTTAAGGGAAAAATATGTTGAATCAGAATTTCATGGTGTCAACAAATCCCCAAAAAGTTGGGACAAGGCCATTTTCACCACTGTGTGGCATCTCCCCTTCTTCTTACAACAGACGTCTGGGGACCGAGGAGACCAGTTTCTCAAGTTTAGAAATAGGAATGCTCTCCCATTCTTGTCTAATACAGGCCTCTAACTGTTCAATCGTCTTGGGCCTTCTTTGTTGCACCTTCCTCTTTATGATGCGCCAAATGTTCTCTATAGGTGAAAGATCTGGACTGCAGACTGGCCATTTCAGTACCCGGATCCTTCTCCTACGCAGCCATGATGTTGTGATTGATGCAGAATGTGGTCTGGCATTATCTTGTTGAAAAATGCAGGGTCTTCCCTGAAAGAGATGACGTCTGGATGGGAGAATATGTTGTTCTAGAACCTGAATATATTTTTCTGCATTGATGGTGCCTTTCCAGACATGCAAGCTGCCCATGCCACACGCACTCATGCAACCTCATACCATCAGAGATGCAGGCTTCTGAACTGAGCGTTGATAACAACTTGGGTTGTCCTTGTCCTCTTTAGTCCGGATGACATGGCGTCCCAGATTTCCAAAAAGAACTTTGAATCGTGACTCGTCTGACCACAGAACAGTCTTCCATTTTGCCACACTCCATTTTAAATGATCCCTGGCCCAGTGAAAACGCCTGAGCTTGTGGATCTTGCTTAGAAATGGCTTCTTCTTTGCACTGTAGAGTTTCAGCTGGCAACGGCGGATGGCACGGTGGATTGTGTTCACTGACAATGGTTTCTGGAAGTATTCCTGAGCCCATTCTGTGATTTCCTTTACAGTAGCATTCCTGTTTGTGGTGCAGTGTTGTTTAAGGGCCCGGAGATCACGGGTATCCAGTATGGTTTTACGGCCATGACCCTTACGCACAGTGATTGTTCCAGATTCTCTGACTCTTCGGATGATGTTATGCACAGTTGATGATGATAGATGCAAAGTCTTTGCAATTTTTCGCTGGGTAACACCTTTCTGATATTGCTCCACTATCTTTCTGCGCAACATTGTGGGAATTGGTGATCCTCTACCCATCTTGGCTTCTGAGAGACACTGCCACTCTGAGAAGCTCTTTTTATACCCAATCATGTTGCCAGTTGACCTAATTAGTGTTAATTAGTCTTGCAGCTCTTCGTTATGCTCAAATTTACTTTTTCCAGCCTCTTATTGCTACTTGTCCCAACTTTTTTGGGATTTGTTGACACCGCGAAAATTTGAATCAACGTATTTTTCCTTTAAAATGATACATTTACTTGGATTAAACGTTTGATCTGTCATCTACGTTCTATTACAAATAAAATATTGACATTTGCCATCTCCACATCATTGCATTCAGTTTTTATTCACAATTTGTTTAGTGTCCATACTTTTTTGGAATCCGGTTTGTATGTTCTAAAGCCTTTTGTGGCGTGTATTAGTGGAAAAAGTAAAATATATTTGCCGTTTAGCGGTGCAGTTATATGTTCTAAAGCCTTCTGTGGCGTGGTAAAAAATAAGGGCCTATTTGCCATTCAGCGGTGCAGTTATATTTTCTAAAGCCCTTTTTGACGTGTATTAGTGGCAAAATAAAAATGTATTTGCTGTTCAGCGGTGCAGTTATATGTTCTAAAGCCCTTTTTGTCATGTATAAGTGGCAAAAATATATAGATTTGCCGTTCAGCAGGGAAATGATATGTTCTAAAGCCTTTTGTGGCATGTATAAGTAGAAAAATAAAAATATATTTGCTGTTCAGCAGTGCAGTTATATGTTCTAAAACCCTTTTGTTGTGTATTAGTGGCAAAAGTAAAACATATTTGCCGTTCAGTGGTGCAGTTATATGTTCTAAAGCATTTTGTGGCATGTATTAGTGGCAAAATATATTTGCCTTTCAGCGGTGCAGTTATATGTTCTAAACCGATTTTTGCTGTGTATTAGTGTCAAAATTAAAATATAGTAATATATAGAGTATACTGTAGGCTCTGCTATAGGTGTGGGCATGTTTTTTGTACAGTGTAATGACATTAACAGCTGGCAAGCAATGAGTACTCGCACTCTAGAGATGAAAATCACACAATTATCTGAAAAAGAAGTGCGTTTATTTTGGACTATCAATTCCCTGCAATCGTATGTTACACATAACAGAGTGCCGAGGGGGTTAAGAGTGTGGAAAGACATCTCACAATATCAGGAAGATGCTGATTTTATAGTGCAATGGAAATCCTTACACCTGGAACACTCTTTTAAACTATTGCAACTGGTATTGTCTAGAAACATTAAATAATACAAAGGAGTGATTGCTGAAACAAATGTGAATTAAAAAGGAGGCTTATTGACACCCAGTTGCAAGCTTACTTTAAGAAGTTGGAGAAACGTCTGGTTCCAGTCCAGTCTGACATATAGGAATGAAAAAAATACAAATTTATCTGTGATAGACAAGATTATGTTTGATTGCAAGATGAAGACTCCCCGTGAAACAATATCGCCAAGGGAAAAAGAGATATAATGAAGGCTGATCTACAGACTCCGATTAAAGCACATTTAAGGACCTAAAAGATAATGTGGCGCCCCCTAAAATTGATCAAAATATTGCTGAATCTTATTTGCATCCTGAGCCCCCTTTAGGAGAAGGATCAGGAGAGGAAGCCCGTCCAGGAATAAAACCAAAGGGCGGATACAAGCGGAAACAAGTCACGTACAGAGGGTAATTCCAGATCCAACTGAGAATCTGGAAGCCAGTTGCAATGTTATTAATCTGACACAAGTAAAATTGAATAGTGACTGCCTTTCTGTTTTATCTAAGGGGCTAAATTATGGTTTGGTAAATGGTTTTGATGATGTATCATTTGAGGTGGATTTATTTAAATCTATTAAAAAACTGAATCTGCTTAGGCATTTTCAGTGTTTCAAAAGTAGTAACAAATATGTATTAGAGGGTGAGAAACCATGTACGGTAGGATCAATAGGTGTTAGACTGAATAAAGAAAACGACCCTATGGATAAACAGATTGTTGACACTCTATTGGAGCTACAGGGGTGTGAACTGCAACAACCAGAGGAAGATAATAACGATACATTTTTTTCCAAAGGTGTCCGCTCCACTTTCTTCCCACCCTTGCCGGCTTGCGGTCGTCTGGATTTATTCCAAAAACAAGTATTAAAAGAAGTTAAGGCTTTGGTATATCCTTCTAAAAAAGTAATTTAAATGCTAAAGAAAAACTTGCCGACAATGGTGGGCACATCATGGTTATGTACACTACTTTATATGTGAAAGAAGCAGAAAGCCAATTGAAAAATGTAAATGTATATGCGCCCCTAAAAATGTATCCCACATATGCATATCAGAAACAATTGAGGTCCTTATTGTGGAAATATGTTGATAAGGCCTCCTGCACATGACCGTATGGCTTTTTCAGTGTTTCGCAGTCCGTTTTTCACTGATACGTTTTTCAGTTTTTTGTTTCATTTGCGTTCTGTTTTTCCCTATGGCATATACAGTATACAGTAATTACAAAGAAAAAATTGGTCTGGGCATAAAATTTTCAATAGATGGTTCTGCAAAAACGGAACAGATATGGAAGACATACGGAGTACATTCCGTATGTGTTACTTTTTATTTGCGGACCCATAGACTTGAATGAAGCCATGGAAACTGATTTTCAGGCAATAATAGGACACATTCTATCTTTCAACAGAACAGAAAAACGGAATTACGGAAACAGAATGCATACGGAGTACATTCTGTTTTCTTTGCAGAACAATTGAAATGAATGGTTCCATACAGGGATTTTTTTCTCAGAGAAAAGGTGGTGGAACTCACCCCCCCCCTCCCCTGGCCATGCCCCTACCCACCCCTAGGACCACCCCTAAAACCGCCCTTTTAGAGAACAGAAATGCAAGTAAAATTGGGGGGGGGGGGGGGGTGTCACGTGCTGCAGGACAGCATTGCACACCACCAAAGTGACTGAACTCATGCCCGCGCAGCCCACAGTAGCGGAACAATTACAAGAGGAGTGGGGAATAGCCAAATAAAAAAATATTTTCAACCAAAAAGGTGTGCTTTTGGTGGGTTTTGAACTAATGGTGGTCTGTGGATGGCACTGTTATGGGGGCTCTGTGGATGGCACTGTTATGGGGGCTTTGTGGATGGCACTGTTATTGGGGCTCTGTGGGTGGAACTGTTATGGGGGCTCTGTGGATGGCACTGTTATGGGGCCTCTGTGAATGGCACTGTTATGGGGGCTCTGTGAATGGCACTGTTATGGCGGCTCTGTGGATGGCACTGTTTTGGCAGCTCTGTGGATGGCACTGTTTTGGGGGCTCTGTGGATGGCACTGTTGTGGGGATCTGTGGATGACACTGTTGTGGGGGGGGGATCTGTGGGTGACACATATATAGCACCTTATGCTATATATGTGTCATCCACAGATCCCCCCATAACAGTGTCCCTGTGAGGTAATGATCCGCAATACAGGGTCTGGGGGCCGGCATCTGGTGTTGTAATGGCAGCGGGGCCCGGTGCAGTCACTGTATTCTATTACACCGGACCCCGCTCACTGTAATATTGAGGCATTAATGTAATCAATAGGCATTTTAAACAAGAGAAATCCTCTGCGATCCTTTCCCTCTCTGTACTCGCAAACTCCCGTAGCAGGCAGGCCGGGCGGCAGCGCAACTCGCTGACGTCACGCGCCTGCTCCACCCACTTTATGAATGAAGCAGGCGGAGCAGGTGCGTGCCGTCAGTGAGCTACGCTGCCGCCCGGCCTGCCTGCTACTGAGTTTGTGAGTACGGAGAGGATCGCAGAGGATTTCTCTTGTTCACATATCTTAACTTAGTACTGGGTTAGTTTGCAGCGGCGGGCGGACGACCCATGAGGGGGGCGGGGCTAGTAGGAGAAAATAGGTCATTCCGCCAGACAAAAAGGCCTGGTTCCATATACGGAACACAAAAAATGGCCCATAAGCGGAAAAAAAAACGGTTGTGTGCAGGAGGCCCAAGGGAGTACTCTCCACAGCTACCGCAGAGAGACTGTTCCCTCAATTTCAGTTAAACCTGTGTTTTATTGCATACCAAAAGTGAGTAGGTCACTGGTGGACCCACCTTGGCGCCCCATCATCACGGGAATTGGCTCAGTTACTGAGCCTCTTTCCCAATATATTGATTGGCTTTTATTGCCATTATTAAGAGAATTCCCTAATTTTTGAGAGACACCGGTGACTTTCTGGATGCAATAAAAGAACTAGAATGGCAGGATGGTTTTGCATTAGCATCCATCGATGTTGAAAGTTTATATACTAGAATACCGCAGGAGTTGGGGGTACAGTGTGTCCGCGAAATTTTGGAGAGAAATTGCATTTTATTTTATCACATAATGCATTTATGTTTAATAAGAACTGGTTCATGCAACGCTCAGGGACAACAATGGTGACCCCAGTGGCTTGCACTTTCACTAACCTCTTCCTCTGGGTTTTTGAAGAGAAATACATATTTACAGTTGATAACTAGGGATGAGCGAACTCGAACTGTATAGTTCGGGTTCGTACCGAATTTTGGGGTGTCCGTGACACGGACCCGAACCCGGACATTTTCGTAAAAGTCCGGGTTCGGGTTCGGTGTTCGTCGCTTTCTTCGCGCTTTTGTGACGCTTTCTTGGCGCTTTTTGAAAGGCTGCAAAGCAGCCAATCAACAAGCGTCATACTACTTGCCCCAAGAGGCCATCACAGCCATGCCTACTATTGGCATGGCTGTGATTGGCCAGAGCACCATGTGACCCAGCCTCTATTTAAGCTGGAGTCACATAGCGCCGCCCGTCACTCTGCTCTGATTAGCGTAGGGAGAGGTTGCGGCTGCGACAGTAGGGCGAGATTAGGCAGATTAACTCCTCCAAAGGACTTGATTAACTGATCGATCTGCAGCTGTGGATCATTGAGCTGCTGATCCTCAATTGCTCACTGTTTTTAGGCTGCACAGACCGTTTGTCAGTCTCATTTTTCTGGGGTGATCGGCGGCCATTTTGTGTCTTGTGGTGCGCCAGCACAAGCTGCGACCAAGTGCATTTAACCCTCAATGGTGTGGTTGTTTTTTGGCTAAAGCCTACATCAGGGTGAAGCTGTCACACCAAGTGCATTTAACCAGCAATAGTCTGTTCATTTTTTGGCCATATACAAAATCAGGGGCAAGCTGCGCCTGTCACCAAGTGCATTTAACCCTCAATGGTGTGGTTGTTTTTTGGCTAAAGCCTACATCAGGGTGAAGCTGTCACACCAAGTGCATTTAACCAGCAATAGTCTGTTCATTTTTTGGCCATATACAAAATCAGGGGCAAGCTGCGCCTGTCACCAAGTGCATTTAACCCTCAATGGTGTGGTTGTTTTTTGGCTAAAGCCTACATCAGGGTGAAGCTGTCACACCAAGTGCATTTAACCAGCAATAGTCTGTTCATTTTTTGGCCATATACAAAATCAGGGGCAAGCTGCGCCTGTCACCAAGTGCATTTAACCCTCAATGGTGTGGTTGTTTTTTGGCTAAAGCCTACATCAGGGTGAAGCTGTCACACCAAGTGCATTTAACCAGCAATAGTCTGTTCATTTTTTGGCCATATCCCAGTCTAATTCTGTCACTAAATCCATACCGGTCACCCAGCGCCTAAATACTAGGCCTCAAATTTATATCCAGCTAAATCTGTCCCTAGTGCTGTAGCTGGGCGAGTTATTTAGTGTCCGTTCAAGCACATTTCTTGTTCTGGGTTGAAATACAATTCCCAATTTAGCAATTTCATAATTTAGTGGTTCCTGCTATATCAGAGCTATTTGAAATCTATCCCAAAAAGGGTATATAATATTGAAGGTGCACATTGGGTCATTCAGAATAACTTCACACACACCCGCTACTGTGTATTTCCAAGTCTAATTCTGTCACTAAACCCATACCTGTCACCCAGCGCCTAAATACTAGGCCTCAAATTTAAATCCCTCTAAATCTCTCGTTACCCACCGCTGTACTGTTGTTGCTGGGCAAGATATTTAGTGTCCGTCAAAGCACATTTTTTGTTCTGGGTTGAAAGTACAATTCCCAATTTAGCAATTTCATAATTTAGTGGTTCCTGCTATATCAGAGCTATTTGAAATCTATCCCAAAAAGGGTATATAATATTGAAGGTGCACATTGGGTCATTCAGAATAACTTCACACACACCCGCTACTGTGTATTTCCAAGTCTAATTCTGTCACTAAACCCATACCTGTCACCCAGCGCCTAAATACTAGGCCTCAAATTTAAATCCCTCTAAATCTCTCGTTACCCACCGCTGTACTGTTGTTGCTGGGCAAGATATTTAGTGTCCGTCAAAGCACATTTTTTGTTCTGGGTTGAAGTACAATTCCCAATTTAGCAATTTCATAATTTAGTGGTTTCTGCTATATCAGAGCTATTTGAAATCTATCCCTAAAAGGGTATATAATATTGAAGGTGCACATAGGGTCATTCAGAATAACTTCACACACACGCTTCTGTGCATTTCCAAGTCTAATTCTGTCACTAAATCCATACCGGTGACCCAGCGCCTAAATACTAGGCCTCAAATTTAAATCCCTCTAAATCTCTCGTTACCCACCGCTGTACTGTTGTTGCTGGGCAAGATATTTAGTGTCCGTCAAAGCACATTTTTGTTCTGGGTTGAAGTACAATTCCCAATTTAGCAATTTCATAATTTAGTGGTTTCTGCTATATCAGAGCTATTTGAAATCTATCCCTAAAAGGGTATATAATATTGAAGGTGCACATAGGGTCATTCAGAATAACTTCACACACACGCTTCTGTGCATTTCCAAGTCTAATTCTGTCACTAAATCCATACCGGTGACCCAGCGCCTAAATACTAGGCCTCAAATTTAAATCCCTCTAAATCTCTCGTTACCCACCGCTGTACTGTTGTTGCTGGGCAAGATATTTAGTGTCCGTCAAAGCACATTTTTTGTTCTGGGTTGAAGTACAATTCCCAATTTAGCAATTTCATAATTTAGTGGTTTCTGCTATATCAGAGCTATTTGAAATCTATCCCTAAAAGGGTATATAATATTGAAGGTGCACATAGGGTCATTCAGAATAACTTCACACACACGCTTCTGTGCATTTCCAAGTCTAATTCTGTCACTAAATCCATACCGGTGACCCAGCGCCTAAATACTAGGCCTCAAATTTAAATCCCTCTAAATCTCTCGTTACCCACCGCTGTACTGTTGTTGCTGGGCAAGATATTTAGTGTCCGTCAAAGCACATTTTTTGTTCTGGGTTGAAGTACAATTCCCAATTTAGCAATTTCATAATTTAGTGGTTCCTGCTATATCAGAGCTATTTGAAATCTATCCCAAAAAGGGTATATAATATTGAAGGTGCACATTGGGTCATTCAGAATAACTTCACACACACCCGCTACTGTGTATTTCCAAGTCTAATTCTGTCACTAAACCCATACCTGTCACCCAGCGCCTAAATACTAGGCCTCAAATTTAAATCCCTCTAAATCTCTCGTTACCCACCGCTGTACTGTTGTTGCTGGGCAAGATATTTAGTGTCCGTCAAAGCACATTTTTTGTTCTGGGTTGAAGTACAATTCCCAATTTAGCAATTTCATAATTTAGTGGTTTCTGCTATATCAGAGCTATTTGAAATCTATCCCTAAAAGGGTATATAATATTGAAGGTGCACATAGGGTCATTCAGAATAACTTCACACACACGCTTCTGTGCATTTCCAAGTCTAATTCTGTCACTAAATCCATACCGGTGACCCAGCGCCTAAATACTAGGCCTCAAATTTAAATCCCTCTAAATCTCTCGTTACCCACCGCTGTACTGTTGTTGCTGGGCAAGATATTTAGTGTCCGTCAAAGCACATTTTTTGTTCTGGGTTGAAGTACAATTCCCAATTTAGCAATTTCATAATTTAGTGGTTTCTGCTATATCAGAGCTATTTGAAATCTATCCCTAAAAGGGTATATAATATTGAAGGTGCACATAGGGTCATTCAGAATAACTTCACACACACGCTTCTGTGCATTTCCAAGTCTAATTCTGTCACTAAATCCATACCGGTGACCCAGCGCCTAAATACTAGGCCTCAAATTTAAATCCCTCTAAATCTCTCGTTACCCACCACTGTACTGTTGTTGCTGGGCAAGATATTTAGTGTCCGTCAAAGCACATTTTTTGTTCTGGGTTGAAGTACAATTCCCAATTTAGCAATTTCATAATTTAGTGGTTCCTGCTATATCAGAGCTATTTGAAATCTATCCCAAAAAGGGTATATAATATTGAAGGTGCACATTGGGTCATTCAGAATAACTTCACACACACCCGCTACTGTGTATTTCCAAGTCTAATTCTGTCACTAAACCCATACCTGTCACCCAGCGCCTAAATACTAGGCCTCAAATTTAAATCCCTCTAAATCTCTCGTTACCCACCGCTGTACTGTTGTTGCTGGGCAAGATATTTAGTGTCCGTCAAAGCACATTTTTTGTTCTGGGTTGAAGTACAATTCCCAATTTAGCAATTTCATAATTTAGTGGTTCCTGCTATATCAGAGCTATTTGAAATCTATCCCAAAAAGGGTATATAATATTCAAGGTGCACATTGGGTCATTCAGAATAACTTCACACACACGCTTCTGTGCATTTCCAAGTCTAATTCTGTCACTAAATCGATACCGGTCACCCAGCGCCTAAATACTAGGCCTCAAATTTATATCCCGCTGAATTTGAATACAATACATTGGGCCAAATAATATATTTGTTGTTGTGGTGAACCATAACAATGAGAAAAACATCTAGTAAGGGACGCGGACGTGGACATGGTCGTGGTGGTGTTAGTGGACCCTCTGGTGCTGGGAGAGGACGTGGCCGTTCTGCCACATCCACACGTCCTAGTGTACCAACTACCTCAGGTCCCAGTAGCCGCCAGAATTTACAGCGATATATGGTGGGGCCCAATGCCGTTCTAAGGATGGTAAGGCCTGAGCAGGTACAGGCATTAGTCAATTGGGTGGCCGACAGTGGATCCAGCACGTTCACATTATCTCCCACCCAGTCTTCTGCAGAAAGCGCACAGATGGCGCCTGAAAACCAACCCCATCAGTCTGTCACATCACCCCCATGCATACCAGGGAAACTGTCTCAGCCTCAAGTTATGCAGCAGTCTCTTATGCTGTTTGAAGACTCCGCTGGCAGGGTTTCCCAAGGGCATCCACCTAGCCCTTCCCCAGCGGTGAAAGACATAGAATGCACTGACGCACAACCACTTATGTTTCCTGATGATGAGGACATGGGAATACCACCTCAGCATGTCTCTGATGATGACGAAACACAGGTGCCAACTGCTGCGTCTTTCTGCAGTGTGCAGACTGAACAGGAGGTCAGGGATCAAGACTGGGTGGAAGACGATGCAGGGGACGATGAGGTCCTAGACCCCACATGGAATGAAGGTCGTGCCACTGACTTTCACAGTTCGGAGGAAGAGGCAGTGGTGAGACCGAGCCAACAGCGTAGCAAAAGAGGGAGCAGTGGGCAAAAGCAGAACACCCGCCGCCAAGAGACTCCGCCTGCTACTGACCGCCGCCATCTGGGACCGAGCACCCCAAAGGCAGCTTCAAGGAGTTCCCTGGCATGGCACTTCTTCAAACAATGTGCTGACGACAAGACCCGAGTGGTTTGCACGCTGTGCCATCAGAGCCTGAAGCGAGGCATTAACGTTCTGAACCTGAGCACAACCTGCATGACCAGGCACCTGCATGCAAAGCATGAACTGCAGTGGAGTAAACACCTTAAAACCAAGGAAGTCACTCAGGCTCCCCCTGCTACCTCTTCTGCTGCTGCCGCCTCGGCCTATTCTGCTGCTGCCGCCTCGGCCTCTTCCTCCGCCTCTGGAGGAACGTTGGCACCTGCCGCCCAGCAAACAGGGGATGTACCACCAACACCACCACCACCACCTCCGTCACCAAGCGTCTCAACCATGTCACACGCCAGCGTTCAGCTCTCCATCTCACAAACATTTGATAGAAAGCGTAAATTCCCACCTAGCCACCCTCGATCCCTGGCCCTGAATGCCAGCATTTCTAAACTACTGGCCTATGAAATGCTGTCATTTAGGCTGGTGGACACAGACAGCTTCAAACAGCTCATGTCGCTTGCTGTCCCACAGTATGTTGTTCCCAGCCGGCACTACTTCTCCAAGAGAGCCGTGCCTTCCCTGCACAACCAAGTATCCGATAAAATCAAGTGTGCACTGCGCAACGCCATCTGTAGCAAGGTCCACCTAACCACAGATACGTGGACCAGTAAGCACGGCCAGGGACGCTATATCTCCCTAACTGCACACTGGGTAAATGTAGTGGCAGCTGGGCCCCAGGCGGAGAGCTGTTTGGCGCACGTCCTGCCGCCGCCAAGGATCGCAGGGCAACATTCTTTGCCTCCTGTTGCCACCTCCTCCTTCTCGGCTTCCTCCTCCTCTTCTTCCACCTGCTCATCCAGTCAGCCACACACCTTCACCACCAACTTCAGCACAGCCCGGGGTAAACGTCAGCAGGCCATTCTGAAACTCATATGTTTGGGGGACAGGCCCCACACCGCACAGGAGTTGTGGCGGGGTATTGAACAACAGACCGACGAGTGGTTGCTGCCGGTGAGCCTCAAGCCCGGCCTGGTGGTGTGTGATAATGGGCGAAATCTCGTTGCAGCTCTGGGACTAGCCAATTTGACGCACATCCCTTGCTTGGCGCATGTGCTGAATTTGGTGGTGCAGAAGTTCATTCACAACTACCCCGACATGTCAGAGCTGCTGCATAAAGTGCGGGCCGTCTGTTCGCGCTTCCGGCGTTCACATCCTGCCGCTGCTCGCCTGTCTGCGCTACAGCGTAACTTCGGCCTTCCCGCTCACCGCCTCATATGCGACGTGCCCACCAGGTGGAACTCCACCTTGCACATGCTGGACAGACTGTGCGAGCAGCAGCAGGCCATAGTGGAGTTTCAGCTGCAGCACGCACGGGTCAGTCGCACTACAGAACAGCACCACTTCACCACCAATGACTGGGCCTCCATGCGAGACCTGTGTGCCCTGTTGCGCTGTTTCGAGTACTCCACCAACATGGCCAGTGGCGATGACACCGTTATCAGCGTTACAATACCACTTCTATGTCTCCTTGAGAAAACACTTAGGGCGATGATGGAACAGGAGGTGGCCCAGGAGGAGGAGGAGGAGGATGAGGAAGAGGGGTCATTTTTAGCACTTTCAGGCCAGTCTCTTCGAAGTGACTCAGAGGGAGGTTTTTTGCAACAGCAGAGGCCAGGTACAAATGTGGCCAGCCAGGGCCCACTACTGGAGGACGAGGAGGACGAGGATGAGGAGGAGGTGGAGGAGGATGAGGATGAAGCATGGTCACAGCGGGGTGGCACCCAACGCAGCTCGGGTCCATCACTGGTGCGTGGCTGGGGGGAAAGGCAGGACGATGACGATACGCCTCCCACAGAGGACAGCTTGTCCTTACCCCTGGGCAGCCTGGCACACATGAGCGACTACATGCTGCAGTGCCTGCGCAACGACAGCAGAGTTGCCCACATTTTAACCTGTGCGGACTACTGGGTTGCCACCCTGCTGGATCCACGCTACAAAGACAATGTGCCCACCTTACTTCCTGCACTGGAGCGTGATAGGAAGATGCGCGAGTACAAGCGCACGTTGGTAGACGCGCTACTGAGAGCATTCCCAAATGTCACAGGGGAACAAGTGGAAGCCCAAGGCCAAGGCAGAGGAGGAGCAAGAGGTCGCCAAGGCAGCTGTGTCACGGCCAGCTCCTCTGAGGGCAGGGTTAGCATGGCAGAGATGTGGAAAACTTTTGTCAACACGCCACAGCTAACTGCACCACCACCTGATACGCAACGTGTTAGCAGGAGGCAACATTTCACTAACATGGTGGAACAGTACGTGTGCACACCCCTCCACGTACTGACTGATGGTTCGGCCCCATTCAACTTCTGGGTCTCTAAATTGTCCACGTGGCCAGAGCTAGCCTTTTATGCCTTGGAGGTGCTGGCCTGCCCGGCAGCCAGCGTTTTGTCTGAACGTGTATTCAGCACGGCAGGGGGCGTCATTACAGACAAACGCAGCCGCCTGTCTACAGCCAATGTGGACAAGCTGACGTTCATAAAAATGAACCAGGCATGGATCCCACAGGACCTGTCCGTCCCTTGTCCAGATTAGACATTAACTACCTCCCCATAACCATATATTATTGGACTCCAGGGCACTTCCTCATTCAATCCTATTTTTATTTTCATTTTACCATTATATTGCGATGCTACCCAAAGTTGAATGAACCTCTCCTCTGCCTGTGTGCTAGGCCTAAATATATGCCAATGGACTGTTGCAGTGGTGGCTGACATGAAGCCTGATTCTCTGCTATGACATGCAGACTAATTCTCTGCTGACATGAAGCCAGATTGTCTGTTACGGGACCTCTCTCCTCTGCCTGGGTGCTGGGCCTAAATTTATGACAATGGACTGTTGCAGTGGTGGCTGACGTGAAGCCTGATTCTCTGCTATGACATGCAGACTGATTCTCTGCTGACATGAAGCCAGATCGTCTGTTACGGGACCTCTCTGCTCTGCCTGTGTGCTAGGCCTAAATATATGCCAATGGACTGTTGCAGTGGTGGGTGACGTGAAGCCTCATTCTCTGCTATGACATGCAGACTGATTCTCTGCTGACATGAAGCCAGATTGTCTGTTACGGGACCTCTCTGCTCTGCCTGTGTGCTAGGCCTAAATATATGCCAATGGACTGTTGCAGTGGTGGGTGACGTGAAGCCTCATTCTCTGCTATGACATGCAGACTGATTCTCTGCTGTCATGAAGCCAGATTGTCTGTTACGGGACCTCTCTGCTCTGCCTGTGTGCTAGGCCTAAATATATGCCAATGGACTGTTGCAGTGGTGGGTGACGTGAAGCCTCATTCTCTGCTATGACATGCAGACTGATTCTCTGCTGACATGAAGCCAGATTGTCTGTTACGGGACCTCTCTGCTCTGCCTGTGTGCTAGGCCTAAATATATGCCAATGGACTGTTGCAGTGGTGGGTGACGTGAAGCCTCATTCTCTGCTATGACATGCAGACTGATTCTCTGCTGTCATGAAGCCAGATTGTCTGTTACGGGACCTCTCTGCTCTGCCTGTGTGCTAGGCCTAAATATATGCCAATGGACTGTTGCAGTGGTGGGTGACGTGAAGCCTCATTCTCTGCTATGACATGCAGACTAATTCTCTGCTGACATGAAGACAGATTCTCTGTTACGGGACCTCTCTCCTCTGCCTGTGTGTGTGCTGGGCCTAAATATATGCCAATGGACTGTTGCAGTGGTGACTGACGTGAAGCCTCATTCTCTGCTATGACATGCAGACTGATTCTCTGCTGACATGAAGCCAGATTCTCTGTTACGGGACCTCTCTCCTCTGCCTGTGTGTGTGCTGGGCCTAAATATATGCCAATGGACTGTTGCAGTGGTGGCTGACGTGAAGCCTCATTCTCTGCTATGACATGCAGACTGATTCTCTGCTGACATGAAGCCAGATTCTCTGTTACGGGACCTCTCTCCTCTGCCTGTGTGCTAGGCCTAAATATATGCCAATGGACTGTTGCAGTGGTGGCTGACGTGAAGCCTCATTCTCTGCTATGACATGCGGACTAATTCTCTGCTGACATGAAGACAGATTCTCTGTTACGGGACCTCTCTCCTCTGCCTGGGTGCCGGGGCCTAAATATCTGAGAATGGACTGTTCCAGTGGTGGGTGACGGGAAGCCAGATTCTCTGCTATGGAACCTCTCTCCAATTGATTTTGGTTAATTTTTATTTATTTAATTTTTATTTTAATTAATTTCCCTATCCACATTTGTTTGCAGGGGATTTACCTACATGTTGCTGCCTTTTGCAGCCCTCTAGCCCTTTCCTGGGCTGTTTTACAGCCGTTTTAGTGCCGAAAAGTTCGGGTCCCCATTGACTTCAATGGGGTTCGGGTTCGGGACGAAGTTCGGATCGGGTTCGGATCCCGAACCCGAACATTTCCGGGATGTTCGGCCGAACTTCTCGAACCCGAACATCCAGGTGTTCGCTCAACTCTATTGATAACCCATTTGTATGTTACATCAAAACTTTGTTTTTCGATTCATTGATGATGTGTTCATTATGTGGATGGGGACTGCCGTGCAGTTTGATGAATTCGTGGAGTACCTTAACACTAAGGCTTATTGCTCATGAACGTGTGCGCTCCGTGGCCGTATTGCGGACCGCATTTGCGGATCTGCAATACATGGGCACCGTTTCGTGTGCATTCCGCATTCACTTCAATGGGTCCGCAAATCCGGAGACGTGGAATGGTACGGAATGGAAGCACGGAATGGAACCCTACAGAAGCACTACGGAGTGCTTCCGTGAGGTTTCGTCCCGTACTTCCATTCTGCAAAAAGATAGAACATGTCCTATCTTTTTGCGGAACGGCCAGATCGCTGACCCATTAAAGTGAATGGGTCTGCAATCCTCTGTGGTTGCCCCACGGTCAGTGTTCATGCATTGCACGGCCAGGAGGCGCAAATGCTCGTATGCAAGAGGCCTAAAAACCAGATGAATATGCGATTCACTAGTAAGATTAATTGTGAGGAGTTAGAATTTTTGGACGTTAAAGTGAAAATCAGAGGTGGCACTATTCACACCAATATATATAGAAAACCGACCTCCACGAATTTACTACTATACTACGATTCCTTCCATCCTCCTCATGTAAAGTCATCTGTATCATACGGCCAATTTTTGCGACTCAAAAGAATTGTGTCAGATCAGGATAAATATTCAGAAATACTAAAACAGTGTCACTTGCAACTTGGCTATCCAGACAAGGTAATTGATAGAGCATATATGAATGCATCCAGCCCCCAAGAGGTTAGGTCTGATGCTAATAAGGCTAGAGCAGTGTTCACATTTGACTACTCCCCTTGCTATTCTTAACAATTCTTAACAATTGGCACATTTTAGCACAGGATAATGTCTTGAAAGAAAAAAACACAATGTACTCCTATTGTCCGCTTTAGAAGAAGTAAAACAATTAGGGATGTCATTGTGAGGAGTAATTTTCAAACACCAGAACAAAATTGGTTAGAAAAATACCCCCTAAAAGGTAACTTTGTATGCGGTCACTGCTTCATGTGTAAATACATGCATAGAAAGAGATTTTTTAAGTTAGGAGGTACTGAGTGTGTGGTCAATTTATCTCTTGCAAAACACAATTTGTAGCTTATGCAATTTTTTTCCCCTGTGGGAGGTTCTACATTGGTAAAACCATGAGATGTTTGCACATCAGATTCAGAGAACATAGGAGATCTATAGTGACAAGAATTGGGGCTACTAGATTGATTGATCACGTACATGAAATACATGGAGGTAATAGTAACCTTTAAAAATGTGCAGGGATTGAAGTTGCCCAGCCCCTAATACGGAGTGGTGATAGAGGTCATATTTTACTCCAGAAAGAAGCCGCCTGGATTCTAAAAAGTGGAGCCATGTGTCATGGTCTTACCTCCTTGCTGTTCCCTTCGTTTGACATGTGCTGGCGGCCATCTTGGTTTCTGGGTTTTCTTGTAGCCTCCCACCCTGCGGCTACTCCTTCCCACTGGGAGGAGCTGGATGCCCAGCTCATATATATAGGAGGTCTGTGGCTTCAGTTCCTTGCTTGGTCCTCCTGTGTTCACATGCTTCCAAGACTGCTGCTGCTTCTGGTTCCTGATCCTGGCCTCGTCTGACTACCCCGTTGGTTCCTGATTCCGGCTTCGTCTGACTACCCCGTTGGTCCCTGATTCCGGCTTCGTCTGACTACCCCGTTGGTTCCTGTTCCTGGCTTCGTCTGACTACCCTTCTGGTTCCTGACCTCTGTCTCCGCAAGACCCGGCTTCGGTTTAGCCATCCGTTCGGACTTTGCTTACGGCTTGCTCTTCAATAAAACCTTCTTATTTTCCACTTATCTCTTGTTGTACGTCTGGTTCATGGTTCCATGACATTAGGACCAAGCCATGAATTCTGACGGTACAGGGCCACCCTCGCTACCTACGCTGGTTGCCAGACTTGATCAGCAGGATCACCTGTTGGGTCGGTTCGCTGTGGCGTTGCAAACCCTGCTTGAACGCACGGCTCATTTAGCTTCCGTTGCCGATGGGTCGGTTGTCGCTCCTGGGCCCGCTCCTACTGCCGCTCCGGTTGTTGCGCCAGAGTCTACCCTGACACCTGTTGCTGCGCCTGTGGTGTTTCAGGGTATGACCGGTTCTGCCCCACTTCCACAGCGCTTTGGGGGAGAGCCAACTCAGTGCCGAGGTTTCCTTAACCAGGTGGGCATTTACTTCGAGTTGCTGCCACATGCCTTTCCTACTGAGAGATCAAGGGTGGGCTTCTTGATCTCGCTGCTCTCGGACAAGGCCTTGGCCTGGGCCAGCCCTTTATGGGAGAACAACAATCCGGTGGTTGCCGAGTTTTCCGGTTTTGTTGCTTCTCTTCGGAAGGTATTCGATGTGCCGGCTCGTGCTGCCTCTGCTGCGAAGCTCCTTATGTCCATCAGACAGGGTTCACGATCCGTAGCTGAATACGCCATTGAGTTTCGTACCCTGGCAGCAGAGGTGGGCTGGAATAATGAGGCTCTGGTCGCTGCTTTCTCTCATGGTCTCTCGGATGCCTTGAAGGATGAGGTTGCAGCTAAGGACCTACCAGTGGAGCTCGAGTCTCTTATTTCTTTCCTGATTTTGATTGACACCAGACTCAGGGAGAGACCTTCCTTTAAGGAGAGCCTGCGGAGGTCTCCTAACAGATTGGCGCCTACGTTTGCTGTCCCACCCGTGCCTCCCTCTCCTCCCACGCCTCCTGGGGATGACTTGTCTGGGGGTGAACCCATGCAGCGGGGGTTTGCTCGCCTGTCTGAGGGGGAGAGGGTACTCCGGAGACGCGAGGGCCGATGCATGTACTGTGGTCTCGGTGGGCATTTTCGGTTGGCATGTCCGAACCGTCCGGGAGAACGCTCGCACCTGAGGTCCTGTCGGGGGCAGATCTTGGGTGGAGTCTCCTCGTCCCCGGTTTCCCGTGTTGACAAACCACTGATCACGGTTGTCCTCTCCTGGGTCGGGGGCTCGGTGACGACCCAGGCGTTGGTGGACTCTGGTGCTGGTGGTTTGTTCATTGATAGAGTGTTCGTTGCCGCCAATTCCATTCCTCTGCAGCCTCGAGGTTCCCCACTGGCTCTTGAGGCGATAGACGGCAGACCCCTTCTGCCGCCACACGTGACTCATGAGACCCTTCCAGTGGGGATAGCCATTGGTGCCGTTCACAGAGAGTCGGTCTGTCTCCAGGTTATTTCGTCTCCACACTACTCGGTGGTCTTGGGGTACCCCTGGCTCCAGAAGCATAATCCGACTTTCGATTGGAGATCGGTCGAGATCCTCTCGTGGTCACCGCAGTGTGGGGCTAGTTGCATCCATGGGCCTGTCAAGTTGCTGTGTACTTCCTCGGACTCTCTGTTGCCTCCTGAATACGAAGAGTACCGGGATGTATTCGATAAGGTGCGCGCGGTTGCCCTACCTCCGCACCGCCCATACGATTGTGCCATAGAGTTACAATCCGGTGCCGTTCCTCCTCGTGGCAAAGTCTATCCACTGTCGGTAGCGGAGAATGAGGCCATGGAGGAGTACGTGAGGGAGGCGCTTTCACGCGGACACATTCGCAAATCCTCGTCCCCGGCAGGGGCTGGATTTTTCTTTGTGAAAAAGAAGGGCGGCGAGTTGAGGCCTTGCATCGATTACAGGGGTCTCAATCGCATCACGATCAAGAACGCTTACCCGATACCCTTGATTTCCGAGCTGTTCGATCGCCTCAAAGGGGCCACGGTCTTTACCAAACTCGACCTGAGGGCGGCATATAACCTGGTAAGGATCAAGGCGGGCGATGAGTGGAAGACCGCGTTTAACACCAGGACCGGTCATTATGAATCCTTGGTTATGCCCTTTGGGTTGTGCAATGCGCCCGCAGTCTTCCAGGAATTCATCAACGATGTTTTCCGTGACCTGTTGCAGCAGTGTGTGGTGGTCTATTTGGATGACATCTTGGTATATTCTGCATCCATGGAGGCCCACATTCTGGATGTCAGACGAGTGTTGCAACGCTTACGAGAGAACAAGCTGTTCGGTAAGCTTGAGAAATGCGAATTTCACCGATCCCAGGTAACCTTCTTAGGTTACATCATTTCCGCTGAGGGGTTCTCCATGGATCCTGAGAAGGTTTCGGCTGTCTTACAGTGGCCCCAGCCCAGTGGGCTTCGTGCCCTGCAGCGCTTTTTGGGCTTCGCCAATTATTATCGGAAGTTCATCAGGGACTTTTCCATGCTAGCCAAGCCTCTCACGGATCTGACCAGGAAGGGCAGTAATCCTCAGGTCTGGCCGCTCGAGGCCATCCGAGCTTTTGAGGCTCTAAAGTCCGCCTTTGTGTCGGCTCCGATTCTGTCGCATCCCAACCCTGGGTTGCCTTTTGTCCTCGAGGTGGACGCGTCTGAGACGGGAGTAGGCGCCCTCCTGTCTCAGCGTAGAACACCAGAGGGTCCTCTGCTTCCTTGTGGGTTTTACTCCCGGAAACTGTCTTCCGCGGAGTGCAACTATCAGATTGGTGACAGGGAGTTATTGGCCATCGTGCAGGCCCTTAAAGAATGGAGGCACTTGCTCGAGGGCTCGGTGGTTCCGGTTCTCATCCTGACGGACCACAAGAATCTGACCTACCTCTCTGAGGCCAAGAGATTGACACCACGTCAGGCCAGATGGGCTCTGTTCTTGTCACGTTTTAATTACGTGGTCTCCTACCTACCCGGCTCCAAGAACATCAGAGCGGATGCCTTATCACGGCAGTACTCCGAGCTGTCCGGGGAGGAGTCGATTCCGACTACGGTCATACCCCCGAATCAGATCCTGGCCGCTATTCGCACCAGCCTGACTTCTCCTCTGGGTGAGCAGATTTTGGCGGCTCAATCTGGTGCTCCCTCTGGGAGACCCAACGGCAGATGTTTTGTGCCTGAGGAGTTGCGCACTCGGTTGTTGCGAACCTACCATAACTCCAAGGCCGCGGGGCACCCTGGAAAGAATCAGCTGTCCTGGGCGGTTTCACGTCTGTTCTGGTGGCCTTCTCTACGTTCCGACATCGCCGCATATGTAGCGGCATGCTCCGTTTGTGCCCAGAGTAAGTCCCCTCGGCACCTTCCGTTGGGCCTTTTGCAACCCATAGCCACCGGGGAGCGTCCATGGTCACACCTGGGGATGGATTTCATTGTGGACCTCCCTGCATCCCGAGGCCATACGGTCATTCTCATGATTGTGGATCGGTTTTCCAAAATGTGCCACTGTGTTCCTCTCAAGAAGTTACCCTCTGCACAAGAGTTGGCCTCGATTTTTGCCAGGGAGGTCTTCCGGTTGCACGGTTTGCCCAAGGAGATTGTGTCGGATCGGGGGAGTCAGTTTGTGTCCAGGTTCTGGCGCGCCTTTTGCTCCCAGTTGGGGATTCATCTCTCTTTCTCCTCGGCCTACCACCCTCAGTCCAATGGGGCCGCAGAACGATCCAATCAGGCCTTGGAGCAATTCCTTCGTTGCTATGTCTCCGATCACCAAGACAATTGGGTTGACCTCCTGCCTTGGGCTGAGTTTGCCAGGAACACGGCGGTGAACTCTTCCTCTGGGACGTCTCCCTTCATGGCCAATTATGGGTTCCAACCTGCCGTGTTACCGGAGGTATTCTCTCCCCAGGATATTCCGGCTGTGGAGGATCACCTTTCCGTCCTACGTGCTTCTTGGGTACAGATCCAGAGGTCCCTTGAGGTCTCTGCGCAGCGCCAGAAACTCCAGGCTGATCGCAGACGAGCGCCCGCTCCTTCCTACCAGGTCGGAGACCGCGTATGGTTGTCCACCCGCAACCTCAACCTTCGAGTGCCCACTCCCAAGCTGGCGCCTCGCTTTGTTGGTCCCTTCCGAGTGCTTCGCAGGGTAAACCCGGTAGCCTATGCCCTTGCGCTTCCTCCTGGCATGCGGATCTCCAACGTGTTTCATGTCTCCCTGTTGAAGCCACTGGTGTGTAATCGTTTCACTTCCTCGATTCCTCGGCCTCGTCCGGTCCAAGTGGGCAATCGTGAGGAGTATGAGGTGAGCAATATCCTGGACTCACGCCTGGTCCGCGGCCGGGTGCAGTTTTTGGTCCATTGGCGTGGTTATGGTCCAGAGGAGCGTTCCTGGGTTCCCTCCGCAGATGTCCATGCTCCTGCTTTGCTCCGAGCCTTCCACGCACGCTTCCCTCAGAAACCGTTCCTTACTCCGCGGAGGAGGGGCCCTTGAGGGGGAGGTACTGTCATGGTCTTACCTCCTTGCTGTTCCCTTCGTTTGACATGTGCTGGCGGCCATCTTGGTTTCTGGGTTTTCTTGTAGCCTCCCACCCTGCGGCTCCTCCTTCCCACTGGGAGGAGCTGGATGCCCAGCTCATATATATAGGAGGTCTGTGGCTTCAGTTCCTTGCTTGGTCCTCCTGTGTTCACATGCTTCCAAGACTGCTGCTGCTTCTGGTTCCTGATCCTGGCCTCGTCTGACTACCCCGTTGGTTCCTGATTCCGGCTTCGTCTGACTACCCCGTTGGTTCCTGATTCCGGCTTCGTCTGACTACCCCGTTGGTTCCTGTTCCTGGCTTCGTCTGACTACCCTTCTGGTTCCTGACCTCTGTCTCCGCAAGACCCTGCTTCGGTTTAGCCATCCGTTCGGACTTTGCTTACGGCTTGCTCTTCAATAAAACCTTCTTATTTTCCACTTATCTCTTGTTGTACGTCTGGTTCATGGTTCCATGACAGGAATGCCATACGGTTTTTGGAAGGAATATTTTGCTAGACTGTTTTTTTTTACACCATGTCCCATTTGAAGCCCCCCTGATGCACCCCTAGATTAGAAACTCCAAAAAAGTGACTCCATTTTAGAAACTATGTGATAGGGTGGAAATTTTGTTGGTACTAGTTTAGGGTACATATGATTTTTGGTTGCTCTATATTACACTTTTTCTGAGGCAAGGTAACAAGAAATAGCTTTTTTGGCACCGTTTTTATTTTTTTTATTTACAACATTCATCTGACAGGTTAGATCATGTGGTATTTTTTTAGAGCAGGTTGTCACGGACGCGGCGATACCTAATATGTATACCATTTTTTTATTTATGTAAGTTTTACACAATGATTTCATTTTTGATTTTCGTGTTTTAGTGTCTCCATAGTCTGAGAGCCATAGTTTGTTCAGTGTTTGGGGCCATTATCTTAGGTAGGGTCTCATTTTTTGTGGGATGAGATGACGGTTTGATTGGCACTATTTTGGGGTGCATATGACTTTTTGATCGCTTGCTATTACACTTTTTGTGATGTAAGATGACCAAAAATTGCTTTTTTTTACACCGTTTTTATTTGTATTTTTTTACGGTGTTTACCTGAGGGGTTAGGTCATGTGATATTTTTATAGAGCTGGCTGATACGGACGCGGCGATACCTAATATGTATACTTATTTTTATTTATGTAGGTTTTACACAATAATATCATTTTTGAAACAAAAAAAATCATGTTTTAGTGTTTCCATAGTCTAAGAGCCATAGTTTTTTCAGTTTTTAGGCGATTATCTTGGGTAGGGTATGATTTTTACAGGATGAGATGATGGTTTTATTGGCACTATTTTGGGGTGCATATGACTTTTTGATTGATTGCTATTACACTTTTTGTGATGTAAGGTGAAATGGTTTATTTTGCACAGTTTTTATTTTTTATTTTTTACGGTGTTCATCTAAGGGGTAAGGTCATGTGATATTTTTATAGAGCCGGTCGATATGGACGCGGTGATACCTATTATGTATACTTTTTTTTTATTTATGTAAGTTTTACACAATACCAGCTTTTTTAAAACAAAAAAAAATATGTTTTAGTGTCTCCATATTCTGAGCCATATATTTTTTTTTTTTGGGCGATTGTCTCAGGTAGGGGCTCATTTTTTGCGAGATGAGGTGACTGTTAGATTGGTACTATTTTGGTGGGCGTACGCCTTTTTGATCGCTTGCTGTTGTACTTTTTGTGATGTAAGGTGACAAAAAATTGTTTATTTAGCACAGTTTTTATTTTTTATTTTTTACAGTGTTCATCTGAGGGGTTAGGTCATGTGATATTTTTATAGAGCTGGTCGATACAGACGCGATGATATCTAATATGTCTATGTGTCTTTTCCCTTTTTTGGGGGAAAAGGACGCATATTTTTTTTTTTACTTGAAACTTTTAATCTTTTTGTAAAACTTTAATTTTATAAACTTTTTTTTTCACTTTATTTTTATTATCATACAATTATTTTTTGTCCCATTATGGGACAGGGTCTGATCCCTGTGTCAATACAGCACAATACATCTGTGTATTGTGCTGTATTGAACTGTTAGTGTCTTACAGACGCTAACAGCTGCCTAGGAGACCCTACCTGGGGGCTGGGCCTCTTAGGCTTCCGTACATGACAGGCCCTAAGCCTTGGAATGGCTTGGGACTGCCATGGCAACCATCGAGTCCCAGCCACAGCAGCGCTGACCGTGGCATATGAGGGGTTAATCCACCGGCATCGGCGTTATCGCCGATGCTGGTGGATGCAGCAGGGATCCGGCTATCAGTAACCGCCGGATCTCTGCTGCTGACCAGGGGGACCGCACGCGGGGGGAGGAACGACTGCAGGACGAGAGCGCTCGTCCTCAAGCGCTAAGTGCCGGCGTTTGAGGACGAGCATTCTCGTCCTGGGTCGTCAAGGGGTTAAAGGGGTTCTCCTGGAATGACTTAAAATGGCCGCAAGCAAACTGTCCAAGAATGAGAGTAGGACTGGTTGCCCCTACTTGCTGAGCTGCCAAGGAAGATGAGGGGTGGGGTCCTACTACACATTACGCACTGGCACTTGGATGCATTATATTACATATTAGTGAATGTTCCTGTCAGGCTGCTCAGCCATGATGGTATATGATAAGCAGGATTGCATATTTACCATCTATTATAGGCAGCTCTGCAAGTGGTGCCAACCAGTCCTGCTCACATTCTAGGACAGCTTGCTTGCAGCCATTTTAACTCATTCCTGGAGAACCCCTTTAAGTTATATAATATATAGAGATATACTATATATAAAGATATACTATAAGGAAATGGAATAGTTATGCTGTTCCAAAGTAATTCCAAAGTTCACTGGAAAGTCCAGAGAATACATAGACAGTTCTTGTCAAGGTCCTACTGCTCTTACATAAAAAGAGATATAGAAAAGAAATGGATACATAATTGGATATATTCAGTAATCTTGAGCCAATACATCTGGCTATCTTAGGCTACTTTCACACTTGCGTTTTGTGCGGATCCGTCATGGGCGGATCCGTTTAGATAATACAACCGTCTGCATCAGTTCAGAATGGATCCGTTTGTATTATCTTTAACATAGCCAAGACGTCTTGAACACCATTGAAAGTCAATGGAGGACGGATCCATTTTCTATTGTGCCAGATTGTGTCAGTGAAAACGGATCCGTCCCCATTGACTTACATTGTGTGTCAGGATGGATCCATTTGGCTCAGTTTCATCAGACGGACACTAAAACGCTGCCAGCAGTGTCCGCCTCCAGAGCGGAATGGAGACTGAACTGATGCAAACTGATGCATTCTGAGCGGATCCTTTTCCATTCAGAATGCATTAGAATGCAAACTGATCCGTTTTGGACGTCTGCTGAGAGCCCTGAACGGATCTCACAAACGGAAAGCCAAAACGCCAGTGTGAAAGTAGCCTAATTAGCACATTTCTAAAACATAGATAATAAAAAAACACATACAGTATTCTGGAATGCAAGGTCTAACATCTGCAACATTTTAATTACGGTGGTGGCTAAGAAGTAACTGATAACATTTCCCCAAAGTTTTATCAGAAAAACTGTCCACCTGCAACTCGGTTGGAAACTTGACCTTGGCTAAAAAGAAACAGCATTTATCCTGTATTAAGCTTCTAAAACAATTTGAGTACATTTTTGTTAAGCAGACATTTATAAGTGTAACCAGACAGGATGGAAGAAAATTAAATGGAAGACAAAGTCGGCTTTATCAGTGCCCTTCTTTTGATGCACACGGCCGTTTTTTTGGTCCGCATCCAAGCCGCCGTTTTGGCGGCTCGGATGCGGACCTATTCACTTCAATGGGGCCACAAAAGATGCGAACAGCACCCCGTGTGCTGTCCGCATCCATTGCTCCGTTCCGTGGCCCCGCTAAAAAATATATAACATGTCCTATTCTTGTCTGCGCTTTGCGGACAAGAATAGGCATTTATATTGAAGGCTGTCCGTGCCGTTCCGCAAATTGCGGAACGCGCACGGACACCATCCGTGTTTTGCGGATCCGTGATTTGCGGACCGCAAAAAAAACACACCACGGTCGTGTGCATGACGCCTAAGAAAAATATCTCTATGGTAGAACTTAAATACCCTCTGCTAGCATGATCAACCCTATTAAACCAGGCATATTTCCTTGTAAGGTTGATCATGCTGATTAAAACGATACCTTATTTATCTTTGTAGGTTGCGGGGTTGTGGAGATATGATAATTTTTATCTTTATACAAAACAGGCAGATGGAGCACCAAGGGGTGGGCAGTAGAGCTTTAAGCATCACTACAGCTACAATCCCAGTGCTCATTACACTCCCCCCTCTCCCTTTGATGAACAGGGCAAATACCCCTGTCTAATGGTCCATGTGCTGAGACTGATAATCATTGGTGGTCCAGCATCAATATGTTATATGGAGTCATTGGTGTCAGTGGGTTTCCCCTAAGAATGCATGATTTTGATAACGTGCTGTAGCTTATACTGTATGTATCCAATCATTTGTGGCAGAAGAGCTTCTGCATTGGAGAGCAAGCTCTGAGAGCTTACCTTTCAAAAGTTATTCATCCACACACCATACACCATTTACACACTTTGATTTCCTTCTCTTCTCACTCATCTTCTTCTTGCTTCTTGAGGATTGCATCTGGAGTTTGACCAGTAAAGAGATATCCATCAGTCTCGTTTCTTCAGGTTGGCACACATAGGCTACCGGCAGGAGCTTCATAGCTGATGTGTCAGGAAAGGCGTTACCCTACGCCTCATGTGTCCTTTTTAGTGTGAACGTGCACCTTGATGATAGCTACCTTTCTTGGGAGCTGTAAAGCTCTCAAAAACTGTCCTATAGTCTCTGCATTTAATGGGTTTACCTACTGAGCCTTCAAAGTCCTTGCTCTTCCAGTTAGGACCATATAGTCATGAGCTACACCAAAGGTGTACCTGGAGTCTATATATGTATATATAAGCTGTCTGACCTTCAGACATTGTACATGCGGCAGCGGGTGCCTTCAGCTCCGCTTCCTCTGTCAAACAGGAGGATGGGAGTGGATCCTGTGCATCTACTTATTTCAACACCATCCGTGTTTTGCGGATCCGTGATTTGCGGACCGCAAAAAAAACACACCACGGTCGTGTGCATGACGCCTAAGAAAAATATCTCTATGGTAGAACTTAAATACCCTCTGCTAGCATGATCAACCCTATTAAACCAGGCATATTTCCTTGTAAGGTTGATCATGCTGATTAAAACGATACCTTATTTATCTTTGTAGGTTGCGGGGTTGTGGAGATATGATAATTTTTATCTTTATACAAAACAGGCAGATGGAGCACCAAGGGGTGGGCAGTAGAGCTTTAAGCATCACTACAGCTACAATCCCAGTGCTCATTACACTCCCCCCTCTCCCTTTGATGAACAGGGCAAATACCCCTGTCTAATGGTCCATGTGCTGAGACTGATAATCATTGGTGGTCCAGCATCAATATGTTATATGGAGTCATTGGTGTCAGTGGGTTTCCCCTAAGAATGCATGATTTTGATAACGTGCTGTAGCTTATACTGTATGTATCCAATCATTTGTGGCAGAAGAGCTTCTGCATTGGAGAGCAAGCTCTGAGAGCTTACCTTTCAAAAGTTATTCATCCACACACCATACACCATTTACACACTTTGATTTCCTTCTCTTCTCACTCATCTTCTTCTTGCTTCTTGAGGATTGCATCTGGAGTTTGACCAGTAAAGAGATATCCATCAGTCTCGTTTCTTCAGGTTGGCACACATAGGCTACCGGCAGGAGCTTCATAGCTGATGTGTCAGGAAAGGAGTTACCCTACGCCTCATGTGTCCTTTTTAGTGTGAACGTGCACCTTGATGATAGCTACCTTTCTTGGGAGCTGTAAAGCTCTCAAAAACTGTCCTATAGTCTCTGCATTTAATGGGTTTACCTACTGAGCCTTCAAAGTCCTTGCTCTTCCAGTTAGGACCATATAGTCATGAGCTACACCAAAGGTGTACCTGGAGTCTATATATGTATATATAAGCTGTCTGACCTTCAGACATTGTACATGCGGCAGCGGGTGCCTTCAGCTCCGCTTCCTCTGTCAAACAGGAGGATGGGAGTGGATCCTGTGCATCTACTTATTTCAAGGTAGTTATTGCGTACTCAGTGAGTGGACATCCTTCATGGTTATACCAGAATCCACCTACCAAAGCCTCAAAGTCTGCATTAGGAATTGGAGTTTCAACTACATTTTTAAGCTCTTTCACTTTGGTTTTCATTAATGCAAGACAATCCTGATAATCATGTGGGTTATCAAACAGAAAAAAATTGGTATTATGGGGTACTCTCGTTTCTAGTCCCATCAGGTATTCCCTATTCTGGTCATTTTGCTTATCCCATTCATCTCCGCTCTTCTGGACCCAGTGGCAAAAATCGTAGCTGGGTTCAAAACCGTACATTGTGTGATGGTTATGACTGGCGATACATCAAAGAAAAGGAATGGGCGCATTCCTGTCTGCCTAATGGGATATAACTATTACTAAATAATAAAAATAAATTTGACACTAATATACGGTTAATGACTAGTTCACATCTGCGTTGGAGGCTTCGTTATTTCATCAAATCTCGTGGAGAGAAAAATCTTGCAGGCAGGACTTTTTTTCTCTGCTAAAAATGTTCACACGAATGAAAACCGAATGGATCCCATTATAGCCAATGGGATCTGTTCAGTTCCCTTAGTGTCAGTTATTTGTCAAATTTGGCACATCCATTATTAGCGCTGATGTGAACAAGCCCTAAAGTAGGGGTCGGACACAGTTTTGTTAACAATTATTTAACAAAAATGAGGTGACCTTGTTCACAGTTATGGTCTACTCAATAGTTAGAAATTCACCACCACCCCCAAACCCCAAATACCAGGCGATCACAGCTGTGATGATCATCTAGTCCATGAGCCCCAAGAGTGTGGGGCAAGATCCTCCTAAACTGACAGCTGTGACATCTTCAATATAAATAGCAGAAATCAATAAACAGAAGCACAAAAACAGAACCATAGTGAAAGTCAAAATGACCCAATCGCATATATAATAATAAAAAAAAGATCAAACAAAAAAAGGTGGGAGGGGGGTTGCAACCAACAGTCTTCAGGGGGTCCAAAGAGAGGGAATAGGCACTCAACTTTGCATCTTATAACCTAACTAAGGCTGTCCCTAACATGTGATTGATAACCACAGCCCATCTACAGACCAGTCAAAAGCCCCCCCACTTATTCATTGGGTAAGCTATAAATGTGATAGCATAAGCAGTGATACCTTCTACTTTGTTAACTGAGGGATGTTTGATTCTGGCCTTCATGAGCATTTCCTAGACTGCATGTGGAACTTGGATTACCAGTGGGTGGTTCAGACCTATGTCAGTCACCTTAACTCTTACACAAATGAAGGAGAACCCCTAATTATTGGTCCAGACATAATGAGTAATAACCTAATGGTCTGTGCTTGCTTCTGTGGAGCTGGGTTAATAATAGGTTAGGTTAAAGGCATTATCTTCTGTCACTGTCAGTAGGCCTGTGGGGTCTGAGTAGAATACAAAGGTTGCAGCTCGCTATATACTAAAATTGGACAGAAAATTATACACAACTTTCTCAGAGTTGCGACACTAATTATACACTTGGGGGAGATTTATCAAACTGGAGTAAAGTAGAACTGGCTTAGTAGCAACCAATCAGATTCTACCTTTCATTTTTCACTGCTCCTCTGGAAAATGAAAGGTGGAATCTGATTTGTTGCTATGGGGGAAACTAAGCCAGTTCTACTTTACACCAGTTTGATAAATCTCCCCCAGTGTATATTATATATCAAATCCACCAAAAACATATCTTACTCAATTCATACAGAAAGAAAAGTTCTCTTTTTTATTTTCTTAGGGGTGGCAAGTAGTTAAACGAGCTGACTCCGTCTGTCTCCCATAGGCACCCAACTGATGAGATTGTGGGATGCCGATGTCAGTGCAGGTAGGCTGGGACCTAGTGAAGACCCCAGGCCTGTCTCTAGCTTTTCCTAGCAGGCTGTGCCTCTGTGGTGCAGCCTGCTCGTGAAAGTAAGTATAGCTTTGACATTAAAATACATTGCACTACAGGAACAATCTAATGTATTTTAGAAGTGACCAAAGATCGCTCAGGCTACTTTCACACTAGCGTTTTGGCTTTTCGTTTGTGAGATCCATCATGGGCTCTGTCTTTTAGCAGTGAACCTTCTCCCCACTGAAGGTCTCTGTGCATGAGACCTGAGGTCTGAAACATGTAAAGATACCCAAACAACTCAGATTTTTTTTTATAGATAATTTTTTGGGGGACTACTGATAATTTCAAAAATAATTTTCCAAAAATGTATGGTGTCTGACTGCCACTTATCTCATACTCCCTTATGGAAAAACATGCACTTTCACACAAGTCAATAGTGAAGTTGTCCTAAGGCTACTTTCACACTAGCGTTTTAGCTTTCCGTTTGTGAGATCCGTTCAGGGTTCTCAAAATTGGTCCAAAACGGATGAGTTTTGCCCTAATGCATTCTGAGTGGAAAAGGATCCGCTCAGAATGCATCAGTTTGCCTCCGTTCAGTCTCCATTCTGCTCTGGAGACGGACACCAAAAACACTGTCTGCAGTGTTTTGCTTTTCCCTTGACGAAACTGAGCCAAACGGATCCGTCCTGACACACAATGTAAGTCAATGAGGACGGATCCGTTTTCTCTGACACAATCTGGCACAATAGAAAACGGATCCGTCCCCCATTGACTTTCAATGGAGTTCATAACGGATCCGTCTTGGCTATGTTACAGGTAATAGAAACGGATCCATTCATGAAGGATGCATGCGGTTGTATTACCGTTTTTGCAGATCCATGACGGATCCGCCCAAAACGCGAGTGTGAAAGTAACCTTATTTTAGTCACATTGTCAGACTATTAAATGGATAAGAAAAAGTAAAAGAAAATTACTAAAAGAAAATTCCTAATAAAAACAAAATACACTTTTTTCTGTTCACTTGATGTCAGACCACTATAAACCTATGTCTACCATCACTTTGTGTGATGAACAGTCTCCCTGGTTCAACATCCATCAATAATACCATCTGTATACTTGTGAATAGGATGTAGGGTTACCGTTCAGTCTAAAAACAAGGACATGTAGGTCGGTCTAAGAGGTGTATACGCAACATAAAACAGCTATCCTTTATCTACAGAGGGTCCCTGTTCAAGCACAGGGGTGGCTTTATGTGTCTTCACTGGATCTCTGGAATTAACTCAGCTGAGTCCCAAATAACTGCCAGGGGTGCATCCACAGACACTGCCGGTGATGCCAGTCTGTGTGCTGAGAAGTAAGTCCTAATGGCACAGCGTCCCTATCACTACTACAAACCAGTTTCTCTTTATCTCAATCACTCACAACCCTCATACCCCTGAAGACAATAAGAAGCAGAGGTAGTGGAAAGGTAGCAGCAATAATATTCCCAGGAGTGAGCCTCTAGTCCCAAATAATATCGCCCTCACCCTTCCCGTCTTTACCTTGAAGGAAAGGAGAATCAAGAGTAGCACATTTCTACTCACCCGGGTTTTTGTAATCTCCTTTCCCCCAAAGCTTAGACATTTGCCAGATGCTAAGCAAGCTGGTTTGGGATCTCATCAGTGCCTCCAAGTTGTTAGTGCTTAAACGGTTAGCGCAATTCTTCAATGAGCTCCAAGGATCACTCCTAGGCTAAAACTGAAGTTATATATATATATATACAGGGAGTGCAGAATTATTAGGCAAGTTGTATTTTTGAGGATTAATCTTATTATTGAACAACAACCATGTTCTCAATGAACCCAAAAAACTCATTAATATCAAAGCTGAATATTTTTGGAAGTAGTTTTTAGTTTGTTTTTAGTTTTAGCTATTTTAGGGGGATATCTGTGTGTGCAGGTGACTATTACTGTACATAATTATTAGGCAACTTAACAAAAAACAAATATATACCCATTTCAATTATTTATTTTTACCAGTGAAACCAATATAACATCTCAACATTCACAAATATACATTTCTGACATTCAAAAACAAAACAAAAACAAATCAGTGACCAATATAGCCACCTTTCTTTGCAAGGACACTCAAAAGCCTGCCATCCATGGATTCTGTCAGTGTTTTGATCTGTTCACCATCAACATTGCGTGCAGCAGCAACCACAGCCTCCCAGACACTGTTCAGAGAGGTGTACTGTTTTCCCTCCTTGTAAATCTCACATTTGATGATGGACCACAGGTTCTCAATGGGGTTCAGATCAGGTGAACAAGGAGGCCATGTCATTAGATTTTCTTCTTTTATACCCTTTCTTGCCAGCCACGCTGTGGAGTACTTGGACGCGTGTGATGGAGCATTGTCCTGCATGAAAATCATGTTTTTCTTACCTTGCAGACTTCTTCCTGTACCACTGCTTGAAGAAGGTGTCTTCCAGAAACTGGCAGTAGGACTGGGAGTTGAGCTTGACTCCATCCTCAACCCAAAAAGGCCCCACAAGCTCATCTTTGATGATACCAGCCCAAACCAGTACTCCACCTCCACCTTGCTGGCGTCTGAGTCGGACTGGAGCTCTCTGCCCTTTACCAATCCAGCCATCTGGCCCATCAAGACTCACTCTCATTTCATCAGTCCATAAAACCTTAGAAAAATCAGTCTTGAGATATTTCTTGGCCCAGTCTTGACGTTTCAGCTTGTGTGTCTTGTTCAGTGGTGGTCGTCTTTCAGCCTTTCTTACCTTGGCCATGTCTCTGAGTATTGCACACCTTGTGCTTTTGGGCACTCCAGTGATGTTGCAGCTCTGAAATATGGCCAAACTGGTGGCAAGTGGCATCTTGGCAGCTGCACGCTTGACTTTTCTCAGTTCATGGGCAGTTATTTTGCGCCTTGGTTTTTCCACACGCTTCTTGCGACCCTGTTGACTATTTTGAATGAAACGCTTGATTGTTCGATGATCACGCTTCAGAAGCTTTGCAATTTTAAGAGTGCTGCATCCCTCTGCAAGATATCTCACTATTTTTGACTTTTCTGAGCCTGTCAAGTCCTTCTTTTGACCCATTTTGCCAAAGGAAAGGAAGTTGCCTAATAATTATGCACACCTGATATAGGGTGTTGATGTCATTAGACCACACCCCTTCTCATTACAGAGATGCACATCACCTAATATGCTTAATTGGTAGTAGGCTTTTGAGCCTATACAGCTTGGAGTAAGACAACATGCATAAAGAGGATGATGTGGTCAAAATACTCATTTGCCTAATAATTCTGCACGTAGTGTATATATATATATATATATATATATATATAACAACTGGAGAACTAAGGAAATGCAATCAGTATGCAGTTACAAAAGTGCCAAATTTTATTAACAAATCCCAAGAATACATACATCCTACTGTTCTTGCATAAAAGATATAGAAAAGAAATGGATGCATAATTGGATACAGTTATCTATCTCGTTAGCACATCAAAATAGATATATAAATTGTAACAATATATCTGGATAACTTAGACTAGTTTGTCACCTGTGCTAAAGCTATCCATCTGCTGGAACAGCCTGCCAGAGTTTGCAGTAATTTGCCTAGCTAGATACTGCCGTTTTGGGCCGGTCAAAAAGTAGTGCATACCCCTCATTATTATGTAGTAGGAATCTGGCTTGGCTGGGTGCAATGCAGCTTAGGCAGGGTACTGGGTGGTGACTCAAAAGGAGCCACTTCCACAAGGTGGCGCTAGTGAGATAGTTCTCTTTTCTCAAGAGATACCTCTTTGCATATGGTTCTCCCATGGAGCATTGTCAATAAGTCTCCATACCATGGAGCACTTACAGTAAGTCTTCACTCAGTGCTTTTGAACAATTACGCCACAAAGCAATGACCAAAAAATCTAAGATTTCCCTCAGCAGTGTTCATCCTGAGATCTCCTCGCAATTCATCTACTACATTAATCATTATAACATTTACTTCTATTAAATTAGCCACAGAATTTAGGCCCCATTTACATGACCATGTCACGGCCGCAAACTGCAGATCCGCAAAACATGGGCATGGGCTGCGTGCACCCCACATTGCAGTGTCGACCCAATGGCTCGGTTGACTTTAATGGCTCTGCAAGATGTGGATATTCTATCTTTTGCGGCATGCGATGGACATGGAAGCACTCGGAAGCCCTTCTATTTGCTTCTGGGTCCATGAGCCTGCACTGCAAAAGATAGGACATGTCCTATCTTTGTTCACAACATGCGGATCATGGGTCCATACTGAGATTCGGGGTGCATTCAAAAAACTGACACAGCCTAGACACGGTTGTGTAAAAAGGGCTTAATTCATACGTTGGAATCTGTTAAAAAACGATCCTTCTGGAGAGATTCCTATCACGCTTACTAATTCATCTTCGTTACTTCGTCAAGTAAAGTGTCATCTTTCAACTGTGAGTGCACTTTAATAGACTAGACGCAGCACATCTCACCCATAGCCAATCCAAGTGCATCCTTGTGCATAACTCCAATAATAGGAGCAGCACAACAGACAGATCACAAAACCCAGAGGTTCAATGGGTCAATAAGGCAATAAAAGAAGAAAAATAATTCCCAAATGTTCAACCTAACCAAAAAGAAAATATTGAAAGAATAATGTCAAAAGAGCAGAGAATCCGCCAGATGATTGCTAGCGATTATCTGCTGGTGTAAAGGTGCTGCTGATTACCCAATAAACAAGCGTTTGTCGGGTATTTGGATTGTTTGTGTAGGCACCTAAATCGTTGTTTGCCAGTGGCAGATTGTGCTGTGTAAACCGACTGGACAAGCGAGGCATTAGCGATCGCTCCTACCCATTCAGTGGAGGAGATCGCTGCATATAAATGTAAAGGAGCTTGCCGGGAAGGAAGCCTGCAGAATTGGCCCGTGTAAAGCTTTCTTTTTGCTTGACCCCACCACCCAATACTTTTCAATTATTTCTAGATCTTGAGGCCTTTATTCACAAACTAGCAGTATTTAGACATTTTTTCATTGTTTTCATTTTTTTACCCAATACAGCATAGAGGAAAATATCTTGGAAAATTTCAACTAGTCCTACACGACTTTCCTGATTTGTAGAAAAATACATTCACCAGCAAGAAACTCGATAAATTAACACCCTAAAAGACGGATGCCATAAAATCCCTCTTTGATATAACAATCCCCCACCAATAAGGGAGGCAGGATAGTAGTTTTAGACAGACAGGCCTACATTAATTCATCACTATTAGCTGACACAGAATTTTATCAAGTGCTCCAAAATGACCCCTCCAAGGAAACTGCAAAACGATATCAAGAATTAATATCATCAGCTGTACAAAAAAAAATTCTAAAAAAAGGGGAGAACATATTTATCTATACACAACCCCCAGTTAGCTTTCTTTTATCATTTCCAAAAAATCCCCAAGTCCCTTGTAAATCCATCTTTCACACTATGTAGACTTATACCTTCAACTACAGACTTAAATTACATCTTATTTAAGGGACTGTTCACAATTAATTTCAGAAAACTAAAATTTTACCTCCCTGCGCCTATAGTTTTCTCACCAGATGCAATATTATTACTGTAAATGCAATATTTACCATGAATTGGGTGCTGCCTGGTCAAATACTATTTAGGCTGTCATCCATCTTTATCCACTATTCAATAGATTTTCTTATCAGTGGTATTGGTAAATACGGTAATAACATTTTAATAGTTGAAGAAACTTTGTATCAACAGATGAGGGGCTGTGTAATAGGGACTTGGGTCACCCCGACTTCACCCATCATATTTCCACCTCCAAAATGGTCGAAGTCAATAACTACTTAGATTACACTAGTTGTCACCATTTTGTATCGATAAATAATAGTCAATATGGACAATACAGGAGGATCTGTAGAAATTGTTGCTCGGATGGAGATTTGATTGCCCTATCTGAAATCTTACAGGAATATTGAATGCTAAATTATATCCCAAATCCATAACGCATTTAATAAAGTTAAGCATTTAACGCAGGACGAGTGGTTATTAAATAAATCTGAAGATGGATATGGCATGATTCTAGAGAGCTCTTTTAAATGTAATTTTTAACCACTTTAGGGTTTATGCAAAAATAAAGAAGATTTTGTATGAACATTGGAATGCCGTTCATAAAGTTCCCGTTTGAAATAAATTAATTTCAGAAAAACCTGGGGTTAATTTTAGGAGAAATCAAAATTTTAAAAATATTTTGGCCCCTAGTGGTTTGTGTCCCCTATTAGCGTATTACCAAAAGGCAATTATACAGTAGATGTAATGGCAACTAATGTTTATGTTGTTCTTTGATTCTACTTGGTTCTAATATTTTTTCCCTAAAGTCACAATCGAATTATGCAAAATTTATAGTCCTCTCAATTGTGGGTCTATATATGTGATATGTGAAATATCCTTCCACCTTGGACCATGCCAAGACGATCGTCCCAGTAGCTGCCTTACTACATGCCTATATTATTCTACATCTAGGAAGCGGCTACTTGTCTTGTTCCAGGGTCCTTTCACAGGAGTCCTTGTGGTTTTCTTCTTATCTTGTCACAGATGTCGTCACTATTCACTTGTCAAATAGCCAAGAGAATAGTATAAATATTGTTGTGATCCGTACTTGTAGGTGGATACGAAGATGACAGACATCACATGCTGCAATGGTTAAAAAGTCCAAATCAAAGTTTATTTCATCCAAAGCAAACACAGTAGCATCCAAGCTAAAACTTCACTATGGAAAATCCACATAAACATAAAGCAAAAACAAAGAAACACATGCCTGTCTGGGCTCTAACTATACATTAGGGGTTATCCTCACCTATGCACTCAGCATAAACAATAAATCTGACTTTTGAACATCAAGCATATCTTGCAGCTTCCAGGATCTGACACTGAAGTATAGTAAAAAAAAAATAATATAAAAGTTGTGGATTGGGATAACTGACTGATCATCGGGGTCTAACAGCTGGAACTGCAATGGCCTACAGGCGCTACTACTTGGGGTCCCTTTAAGATGTTTAAGAGTTTTTGTCATGACTCCAGTTGCATTGCAGCAACTAGGGCATAGGGCCCCCTTTTAGTGGATGGTGGTTGGTGATGGGTACCCAGGGTAGGAATTCCAGAGTGGTGTAAGGGTAGCCTATAATGTCTCTTTGTGGTGTTGCACTTGTCACGGTGCTCCTACATGGATACACTGAAACCCCAGGCTTGGTCGTCCGTTGCAGAATAAGGGGTAGTTGAATGACAGAGTGAAGAAATAAATTGAGTCCAGACCTTGTGATGAACTTGATAACAGCTTTACTTGAATAAACTTTCATCAGAGAAACAATCTTCCAACTTTATCTTGGCCACCAGCAAGCTTTGCCATAAATTCTGGCAGGCAAACACACTCAGCTATTGTACATCAGTTGCTCTCTAGCTCTGCTGTGCTATCAGGATTAAATAGGAACTTTTCCTTTGCTGTATGCTGCAACTTAACTTTGCCATCTGGTCTGTCTCTGTCTTGCTTTATCCAGGGAACTATACTTCCTGGCTTCTGAGGCTTGTAGCCTGGGCCTCCAGGTCCAGCAGAGCGGATGGTGCTCTGCTGGCTTGGGCAGGGCTCGCCCAGCAGGGACGAGTTCTCTGCAGCACAACCTCCCTTGGAGAAGGGGTAGGCCAGACTCACCTTCACTAACTAAACTCCTCCCTAGAGGGAGAGAAGAGAATGGAAAGAAATTTCCATCCTCTGTCCCTGTAGCTCTGCCATTGTTGCCGCCATCTGCTGGGAACCAGGCACATTACATTTAACATAATAGTTGCATAGAAATACATAAACATATTTTACAGGATCTGGAAATAAGTGTATAAATGATGTTATGGTAACCACTTGAGATAGTGTAGGGGTGTAAAAGATGGTAATGCCACTCTGGGGCGTGACAGAACCCCAACCAATCCCAAGAACGGAGATCCCGTGTTCCCCCATACATTCTCTATGGGACTGCTGAATGTTCCTTACAGAATACCTGGAGTGTCAAGGCGCATCTTGGCTTGGCGCAAGCCCTTGACTACCCTCTATGGTCAGCTTTGGGCCCAGGAATTGTTATCCTTCTTCCTGTCTGTTTGAAAGATGGAAAAAACATTTCGGAACATTCTTTTGATCTGTAATAAAACATAGTACAGCTAAACAAATATAACCTGAGAAAGTGATATGCAATGAGTTCGGCCACCTGTAACTCCGGTGACCTGTTCAGTAGACAAAGTAAAGGAGACTGTAAGTAATAGAAGACTTGTAATTAGAGGCTGATTGCACCATCCTGTCCCCTTTACAATCCTTTACTGGTTCTAAGATTTTAAAAGGGTTTTCCGGGAATTAGACACAAATGAACAGTCCGGAGGGAATGACGTTGAATGTTTGATTGGTGGGGGTCTGAATGGGACTCAGCTGCCTTATTAAGTACAGCTACAGTTATCTGTTGTGTCTGTAAACAGTGAATGGGCCTGCAGCGTTCCACCTTTACTTCATCCTGCTGGTTGGTCAGAGTCCCACCACCAATTAGTGTTTTAAGTTCTTGAAAGCCCCTTCAAAGAGCACCTGTCAGCAGGTTCAAGCATTAAATTAGGCATATTGCCTGGTGGGGTTGATCCTGCTGATTGAAATGTTACATGTCTTGTGAAAATTAGTTCTGGTGTTTCTGAGAAAAAGAGACTTTTATTGTCTATGCAAATTAGGTCTTAAGTGCACTGAAGGGCGGAGCTTAGCTCCTCAGCACTTCCAGTGCTGGCCACACCCTTCGTTACTCTGAATCTATTGTTTCCAGAAAGGATAGAAGTGTTTTTCCTTGGGAATGTTGCAACTGTTAGTCACAAGTCATGTATCGTTTAATTGGCAGGATCAACCCTAGGCAGTAGATAGGGTTGATCCTGGTGACAGGTGTTCTTTAAGCCATCAGAGGGTACTTCTAAATATCTCATAATTCCTAGTAGGTGGTGAATTATTAATTATATTACGCATCTTAGCAGCTTTATCAGCTGCTTTAAAAGGCCATGGTCACCAGAGCGCTGCAGCCTCTTCATACAGCAGATCGGCAGGGGTGGTGGGAGTCAGGCCTCCACCTCCGGATAGGTCATCAATTTAAGTGTAGGGGGAAGGTTTCTGCCCACAATTGCTTGATATAAAACATCCTCTATCCTGACAAAAAGATCTGCAGCACCTGAGATGTTCTTCAGCTTCTGTCTGCAATGGAGAATTTGCATGGACATGTATGATATGATGATATTGAAAAGGGCACACACCTCTACGCAGCGCCAATCACATTACATAGCTAACTAGTAAAGGTCTTGGCACGGTATAAGGGCTCATGCACACGACCGTATGTATTTTGCGGTCGGCAAAACACGGATCTGCCCAAAAAACACATGGCATCCATGTGACATCAGTATTGCATCCTTTTTTTTTGTGTGTGTGTATCCATTGTAACAATGCCTGTCCTTGTCTGCAAAACGGACAAGAATAGGACATGTTCTATTTTTTTTTCTGAGCGGACATACGGAAACAGAATGTACACAGGGTAATTTCCGTTTCTTTGCGGACCCATTGAAGTGAATGATTCCTCATATGGACCTGTAAAAAAATAGAAACGTAGAAAAAATACGTTCGTGTCCATGAGCCCTAAAGCAGCACAAGTGAATTCTAAGCTTCTGCCCTCATTTGGTAAGACGTTCTGCGTACTCGGTTGGATATAACATACAGTTGTTCACAAATCACATGAATAGAACAATTACCTCCTATTGTTAATTGCCATAGTAGACATTTGGAGATAAATAGACTATTTGTCTGTGAAGGGAAGTAGGACCTTGACTAGGTTTTAATAATTTGCCTTTTAGCTACTGATATCAATGTTTCCTTTGTCACTTGAAGTATTTTTTTAATTACCACTATGTAGCAAGATCTTCAGGATTCACACAAGGAAAGGCTTGGTAAGCGTGCCCCATCTGGACATTTATGGCACATTCCTTGTATATGCCATACATGTCCAGTAGGTGCAAGTCCTCTAGGTTCCTCCCTGTAGTGCACCGTGGGGAACAGACAGGAGGCAGCAGATCCACAGGTCTCTCCATTCAATGCTGTGGGACTTCCAAAAATGGTAACCCAGAACTTGTGATCAGTGGGGTCTCAGTGTTTGGACTCTTACTGATCCCAAGTACAGGGGTGCAGACCTGCGGGAGAAGGGAGTGTGCAGTGGGCTGAACCAAAGGAGGTGTGTTTTGACTACCGTAGACTTCCTATAGGCAATGCATCTAGGCTGTAGTCACAGGTCACAGCCAAGTAGGAAAGCACTTGGCACTGAGGAAAATGAATAGAAGGTAAATGTCACCTGTAGGTACTGATTTACTTATCTTCTTTGAGCTCCTGACTGGACGATCACTCTGATAAGGTGTGTTCACTGTATAATTCAGATTTTTGGGCTCTGTTTGGATGTAATCGATTGTCCTGGGGGTTGAATATTTTTGTATGCCACACTCTAGTTAGATTCATTGCTCAATAATTGGATCTGCTGCTTGGTTAATCAGTTTTTATTTCTTCATAATGAATTAAGTAATCCTGGAAATATCTGTCCCTGTCAATGACCAGTTTAACATAACTTTTGATATCGGCTTGCGAGGAACTTCCTTGTGCGCTTGTCCATTTCCTTGTACTTTTTAGAGGCTGTATTTAGAGGAAATAGTTGTGCCCAGAAAAAAATCCCTTGAACACAAGGATTCAAACTCCATGTGAAGTAGATGATGACCAGAATTCCAACCTTTACATGGAAGGACAGGTCTACGACACTCAAAGCTTTGCCAGCCACTGATTGACAATAAGTCAACAAGGAATCGAGATGTCTTTTACCATGACTGATGTGAGAGAGGGAGCACCACAGCTCTTCTGGCTAAAGAGATGACGTTGGTCATTCCCAAGAGAAGACAATCGTATTGTAGTCTTTGAAAATTCTGGGTGGCGAGAGTTTAGAATGATGTACATGGTAACTGTAAAAAGTCAGCTTTCCATTGTCTGTGAAGGTTCCCATTCAACCAGGTCATGGAATATCAAAAGTTATAAATGAAAGCAACTGGATATGTACTTTTTTTTGTTCTGGAAGAAGTTTTGCTAGTCATCTGACTGGCTTTTCTCAATTAAAATAACTTGTACAAAGAATCTCTTCCATTAAATACTGGTGACTCGTGATTCAATTAGCATAATATATTTTATCATAATCAGCACCAGGTCAAGGACCTCATGAAGGTAAGATATTGATTACACTGTATGCCACTTACAATGCTCTTCTAAAACCCCAGAAGCAGATTAATCACACCTTCATACTTTCAGTCATGCAAATGCAGTCAACATCTTCCCTCCACAACAACTCCAGTTACTTTGACTTATTACTACTGATATCAGCTTCCCATTAGAGTCTGTCTCTTAGCAGTGAACCTTCTCCCCACTGAAGGTCTCTGTGCATGAGACCTGAGGTCTGAAACATGTAAAGATACCCAAACAACTCCACAGTTCCCCCTCCATAACAGTGTCATCCACAGATCCCCCTCCATAACAGTGTCATCCACAGATCCCCCCATAGCAGTGTCATCCACAGATCCCCCTCCCTATAAAAGTGTCATCCACAGGCAACTAGGACATCTGAGTGATTTTATTTATTTTTTTAAACCACAGACAGCAGGACTTCTCTTCCCTGTGGTGGTTTTAGGTATTGGGTAAAATATCGCAGCATTTCTAAGCATACTTGTGTAAATGTATCGTTGTTATTGCTGGCCCCCCTACTTTTGTCCTGGGCCCCAGTGGGCCCCCCCAAAATTTTAAAGCTAGAGACGCCACTGGCTGGATTATACATTTGGTGGATCTTCAAACTGTCCAGTTTTAATGAAAAAAAAAAACTGTATTTAAGAGGTTAATTGTCTGGCAGTCTGTGTGCTAGAAAATCTGCACTATAATTCATAACAATTTCTGACATAAATGATAGAAAATCTGTGGGGCCCTGGGAAGTCGTGTCTCCTCCCACTAAGCCATACCCAATTTTAAAAAAAATGTCCAGAAAGCAGCATAAAAAAAAACACAAAGTTGCAAATTTTTTAGACAGATGATGCTTAAACAAAAATGAAGACTTTCTGGCATAACGGCCATGATTACTCTCCTCTAAGTTTGAAATCCCCTATTAGTTGGCTTATATTTTGTGCATATTGGTGAAACTTAAAGGGGTCTTCGGAGATTTTTGAACTGATGACTTATTCTCCTGATAGGTCATCAGTAAATGATTAGTAAGAGTCCAACACCTGGGATCCCGCCAATCAGCTGTTTGAGAAAGCACCGGTGCTCCCGTAAGCGCTGCAGCCTTCTCCCTGCTCACCAACCACAGTGCTTGTGCTTGGTATCGCAGCTCAACCCCATTCACTTTAATGGGGCTGAGCTGCGCCTAGGCCACATGATCGATGAACATGATGTCACATGCCCTAGGAAAAGCTATGTACTGTGAGCGCCTGTGCCTTCTCAAACAGCTGATCGGCGGGGGTCCCGAGTGTCGGATCCCCACTGTTCAGATACTGATGACCTATCCAGAGGATAGGTCATCAATAAAAATATCTCGGCAAACCATTTTAAGTCAAGTTCCCTTTCTGACAACCCACACACCCTTTCCTGCTAAGCCAGGGTTCTTGTTGGAAAAGCTGAAAAAAAGGGTCTGAAACACTTAAAGGGGTTGTATTAGACTCAATAAAATTTGCAGGGTGGCTGGGGAGGGGGGGTCAATAGCTAAAAAAACAAGCACTTATCTTTTCGAAGTGTTTATAGAGAGAAAGCTGTCAATCAGCGGCAGGGGAGCTAGCGGCACACTATAGGAAAAAGCACCAGCCTATATGAGCTCCCATGGTCCCAGAGAGGCCACCAGAGAGGCCAGCGCTTTTTCCTATAGTGTGCAAGCACGACCACCGCTGCTGGATTGCATGGAAACGAGCAGTGTAAAATGTGATGGAATAATGAATCCAGACAGCAAAGGAGGCAATATGAACAATCACAATACATTAGTAGGTGCCTTGTCATAACTTTCTCTACATGATAAATGTCACTTGCTGAAGTGAGACAACCCCTTTAATAAAAAAAAAAAAAAAAAAAAAAAAAAAACTACAGGTAGGTGACTGCACTGTAATCAAGATCTGTGTGCAGCATAAACCTAGTGACAGGTTTCCTTTAAAGGTGTGATTTCTGGGAAGCCGGTCTCAGAAATGTCTCCCCCCTTTCCCTCCGGTAAGATAGTCACAAACATCCGGGAAAGGGAGTGAGCTGACCTTGTAGGAGCTGTGACCGCTCTACTGAAGTCATCCTAATGGAACATACATGCCATGATCGGGTCGCTGTACATGAACTTACATTGCTCTGGATAGGAAATTCTCTGTCTGTACAGTAAAGGGAACCAGTCATCAACTTTATGCTGACCTTACTGCGAGCAGCATAAAATTGTGACAGAAATGCTGATTTCATCGGTGTGTCACTCATGAGCTAAAAGTACAGTATTTTTCACCCTATAAGACGCTGGCGTTTACACTGATACACCGCCGACCGCATGCTGCACAGCGCGGTTGAAGGTGTATCAGCGAGGAGGGAGGAGGGGCTGGGGGGCGGCTTCTTCTTTTGTAATGGCAGCGGGGCCCGATGCAGTCACTGTATTCTATTGCACCGGGCCCCGCTCACTGTACTAATCGTATCTAACTGCAGGCAATGTTTACAGGGGTTCTGCACTTTCATTTAACTGATGATCTATCCTCTGGATAGATCATCGGTATCTGATCGGCGGGGGTCCGACACCCAGGACCCCCGCTGATCAGCTGTTTGAGAAGGCAGCGGCGCTCCAGCAGCGCCGCGGCCTTCTCACTGTTTACCGCCGGGCCGCCGCCCACTGACGTCACGACTGGTATCAACTAGCGTGGGCGGGGCTAAGCTCTGTTCACTTGAATGGAGCGCCGCTGCCTTCTCAAACAACTGATCGGCGGGGGTCCTGGGTGTCAGACCACAACACGGGCGCGGCGTATCTCGTTCAGCAAGGTGTATTCTTTATTATTGCTTATAAATCATCGTTTTTCAGGAAATGTTTCGGCCCTTCCAGCCTTTCTCAACTGATAACATGAAATGACTGGTAATGACATTTTATAGGTAACAGGAAGTGATATATACAAAAAAGGGAAATTTAGACAAATCACAAATAAACAAATCTCAAATAAACAAATAAGTCGATCAATATAATATTGATCCAAAGTTGTATAAAGGATACAGTGATCCTTGAGAGTATTAGCGCTGCAGTGCGTTCTGTAAAAAAGAATAAAATAATATATCTTAAATAATTTCCCAGACTCATGATTTCATAGTCCCTACTCAGGCCTCCAGGTTGCAAGGTATCCAACGTGTGGATCCAGAACGCTTCCCTTTTTGACAATATTTTTATATCACCCCCTCTTCTTGGTTGTTGGACCTGTTCTATTATTTGGTACTTTCACTGTGATATGTGTTTGCAGTTGTGGAAAGGGTAGCGGTACCAAAAGACTTCTCCTCCATATGGTAGACTTTGTATGCTAATACACTCTTTAATGGTTTGCATGGTTCCCCTATATATATCAGGCCACAGGGCACTAAGGCTACTTTCACACTTGCGGCAGTGTGATCCGGCGGGCAGTTCCGTCGTCTGAACTGCCCGCCAGATCCGCCGATCTGCATGTGACTGAAAGCATTTGTGAGACGCATCCGGATGCGAATCCGTCTCACAAATGCATTGCGAGAACGGATCTGTCTCTCCGCTTGTCATGCGGACAAATGGATCCGTCTTGTCTCATTTTTTACATTTTTAAAAGGACGGATACGGCATTCCGGTATTTTGAATGCTGGATCCGGCACTAATACATTCCTATGGGGAAAAATGCCGGATCCGGCATTCAGGCAAGTCCGGAGATAAAGCCGTAGCATGCTGCGGTTTTCTCTCTTGCCTGATCAGTCAAAATGACTAAACTGAAGACATCCTGATGCATCCTGAACAGATTCCTCTCCATTCAGAATGCATGGGGATATGCCAGCTCAGTTCTTTTCCGGTATTGAGCCCCTGTGATGGAACTCTATGCCGGAAAAGAAAAACGCTAGTGTGAAAGTACCTATAATTAGGTATATCACATTTGAAGTGTTAGCGCAGCTCCATTAGGGAGAGCTGTGATCTGTGACTATACATCAGCTACAGTGCCTATAGAGAGTCTGAGGTAGTCTGAGGCACACCTCCTGTCTTGCCATTGGTTGAGGCTGTAGCTCTGCCCCTCCTTCCTGCATATCTATTGGCTGCTGAAAACAAACACAAGCTCACCAGGAGGTCATTGCATGGGGAGCTGATTTATATTAAAGCAAAGTCAGAAAGAGTATAAAGTACAGACGAGAAGAAGACGATTATTTATAATGAGGAGAATGAGCCCTACTGATGAGGAGATTGACAGGTCATTATGATAGCAGAGGCTTTTCACATCAAAAGGTTAACTTGCTTACGCACACCCCCACCCACCACCCCCATGGGAAAGTCCAAGTTTAAATATCACTTAAAGATCACATTGCAGTTCATTTCATTCGTGGACCGGCAGAGAGAGAGGAAATGTGCACAGACAGCTCTTCGCTCCAGCCACACAGTAAGGTTTTATCTTGTACAGTTATCTGTAGTTCTGCAGAGAGAGTGAGAGATCTACAGTATATGCCGACAGCGCGTGAGAGCGGTGATCTACAGCAGGGACTCCAGTTGTGGTGAAACTACGACTCCCAGCATGCACACCTCCTTGGCTGTTCTCAGAACTCCCAAAGGAGTGAATGGAGCATGCTGGGAGTCGTAGTTCCACCACAGCTGGTCCCTGATCTACAGTATCTGTGTGTGACAGTGTGTGAGGGTCATGATCCTCCATTAATACTGCACACTAGTGATGAGCGAATTGCCGCTTATGAAATTCGCTTGCGATTCGTTTACTGTTAAAAGCAGAATTGCGTTATGGATTCCGTTACCACGGACCATAACACAATTCTAAGACGGAATGCATAACGGAATGCCTTTAGAGGACTCCCCTGCATAACGGATCCGTTATGCAGTCCATTGACTTCTATTATGACGGAATGAATAACGGAATGCCTCTAAGGGCATTCCGTCATAGAATTGCGTTATGGTCCGTGGTAACGGAATCCATAACGCAATGATGCTTTTACCAGTAAACGAATCGCAAACAAATTAAAAAAAATATGAAATTCGCTCCCGTCCGTGAAAGTGAATGAAAAGGGTCAGGTGGGGACAGCAGAATTTAGTTTTTAAGTTGTCCTGACACTTTTATGAGACATTTTTGTCTCTGGTTAGATACCAGCATCTAACCACTGTACTGGGTCCAGAGTGACACATTTCTCATACACTGCGAGACATTTACTGCCTTTATCTCATGAATGAAACAAATTGACATCATTTTGTAGATCTGACATCCAGAGAGTATTTTATTTTTATTTTTATAAATCCTGCATGTCTGCTAATGAAAATAACGGATGTGTTACTTGATTATCTGTAATCTAAGCACATTCTGCTTTGTAGATTATGGGGGTCATTTACTAAGCTGAAATACGCCTAAATTAGGCATATATCAGGCACAGATGGCAGGTCTACAATTGTGGCGTGGAGGGATGGGCCGGCATCTCATTTACTATTTTCTACACTTGTTTCAGACGTAGAAAAAGGTCTAAATGTAAGACAGCAAGGAAGCTGATGTGCACTACCACACCATTCAGAGAGAGGACTCATGGATTCCTCATCCTCAGGGTGGCTTCAGGTCCGGTCGGTTTAACTCCCACAATCCAGATGGGATTGTATACACAGAGCTCATTGAGCACTGTGTGTACCAGGGATGGTAAACACTTGTCCTTGCCTTCTCTGGGGGGAACCTGGCTGTCACTGACAGTGGACCCCGACTCTGGTAGCTACACGATTAGCATGCAGCTTGACATTGAGGAACATCTATGCAGAGTTAAGTGTGGACTGCCGGATGTTTATAGTCAACGTACGCTCATGAAGCAGTTAAATTACATTTCCGGCATGTGCTCAGCTTTATTAACAGTGGAAGGGTGATTATATTTGTGAATTCTAAATTCCAAATTGATGAAAAGGATAACCATCACATTCCTTTGGAAATGGTTTTCTCTCTGCCTTCTGTTTGATTCTGATCTTGAGTTGCTGCATTAATAGAGGAAACTCCCGTATTCAGGACCTTCATCTATTAGCCATAGTGGAGAGCATCTGCAATCTTGATCTGGAGGACATGAGACATCCATGCGTTACAAAGATCAGTGACCCATTAGTACAGTTCTGTGATGGAACATGTGGTTAAGGTAGTAGATGTTATAATGTCAACCAAACAAGTATAAATGGTCACCTCAATACAATAAATTCTAACAATCAAAACAGAGATGAGCAGAGGGTTCGTCAATTGATGGCATCTAAATCATTACCTGGTTATGTATTTTAACCATCCATAGTCTTCATGCGGGAAATATGGTTCCATTGAAGGGAAATTTGCATTTCACTAACATGATCTGTATCCATGTTCACTAATTTGCTAAATAACATTGGGTCTACAGCAGTCATATACAATACAAGGCCTTATCAACACTGGAGTGAGAAATGTCATTGTGAAGTTTCTCAAATTCCTATAGCACTGCTTCTGCTGCCATCACCAGCAGGTTGAAGAAGTGTTTTTTTTTTTTTTTTTAAGGATTGTTGGCTCCACCAACACAGTGGTGGTCTTCTCTTTATAAAGGAATGGTGGCATGACCAGCATAGTTGAGATCTACTCCTTTGGGAAGGACTGGCGGCACCACCAAGACAGTGAAGTTCTAATTGTTTGGGAAGGACTGCTGATACCACTAGTATGGCAGGGGTCTGATCCTATGAGAAGGACTATTTATGACACCAGGACAGCACAGATTTGATCTTTTAGAGGACAGACTGCTAATGCTGCCAACATTGTGGCAGTCTACCCCTTTTGAGCAAAAACCACTAAAGCCACCTGTTCAGTGAAGGTTTGATTCTTTAGGAAGGACTGGTTGTGTCAGTGACAAAGCCAAGGTCTGATCCTTTGGGAGAGAGCCGGCATACCATCAGCACAGCAGAAATTTCTAGTAAGGACTGCCGGTGTCGCAGGCACAAAGGAGGTTTGATCTTTTGAGCAAGGACCTCTGATGCCACTAGCACAGCGGAGGTCTGCTCTTTTGGGCAAGGACTGCTCATGTTACCAGCACAGTGGAGGTATGATATTTTGTATAAGTGTTGATCAGTGAGGTTTTGACTGCTGGTGCCACCAGCAAAGTGGAGACCTTTTCATTTGGAAAGGAATGCTGGTGTCAACAAAAAATTGAAGGTTTGATCTTTTGAGAAGGACTGCTGGTGCCACTAACACATCAGGGGTTTGATCCTTTGGAAAAGACTGCTGATGCCACCAATATATCAAAGGAGAAGGACTACTGATGCTATCAGCATAGTTTTGGTAGTGATCCATTAGGAGAACCTTCTTGCTCATAACAAGAGCTTATCAAGGCTTGATAGCTACATGGTCCAAATGTTGGATTGATACAGGAAAATATATATTTGGGTGTGGTAAACTATAATTACTTTTTCTCAAAAACTGACCTGGAGAAAAAAGTTAGTATTTCCTGGATTGTCAACTATTATCAGTGAAATGAGAGCGAATTAGTCACAGTGGCCATTTACAGAACAATGTATCTTAACATGTTAATGAGTTGTGCATGTAGCTAAGATAGAAACCAGACACTGTCGTTGTTTCCGGTCCTTTTAAGGCGTGGAGCTCAATGGTCAAAAGTGATGAACTGTGGAAACCCACAACTGACATTTTGCATTACGCTCACTCATACATTGTGATAACCTAGGAAATGACTTTACTTGTAAGTGTGAACTAGCCTTCTTCTTATTTTAATTATTGATAACCCAATAATTCAAGTACATGGGACCACAAGAGCCTACAGGTATCTCTCATGGACAAGCAAGTCATATGAAAGACCATTGGGTTCCCTGGATTTCCAGCAGGTTCTGAACTCAGTACACTCGTGGTGATCTGACCTATATGCACCTGACGTGGGCATTCACCTTTTTACATTTGACCTTTGCTATTGACAGGGAACAGAAAGGAGTTAGGACATAACAGTCCCATTGTGTAATATACACTGTAATGGTCAGGTTGTTTTCTCAGGAAAACAGGATTTGGAAACAGTCTGAGCTTAAAGGGGTTGTCCTGCAGTACATGAATACGGAGGGACAGGTTGACACATCTGATTTGTAGATATTGGTTGTTACATGTAAAGGGTTCTGTGTCATTCATGAAAATGAGAACTCACTAGAAATTTTATCTGATATTGTGGTTTTGTGAACAACATGTGTTGGAGACACTGAGTTCAGATATTGCATCATGTACTTAAAAACTAGGAGATGACTCATGACCCTCTATGCACCTGGCTAGTTCAAAATCCCTAATTTCTATACACCTTGCACCTTGATCAAGAGCTTTTCAACGCCTATGGATGACCCCCTCCCCCCGTATTTTTTGTTATAGGCGTGCAGTTGGAGAATTTTGTCTTACAACGGTGGAGTACATGTATAACACACCAGACCTGGGACACGTCTTCTGCCCTGTTTCATACCATTTATCAGTCACCCTAGAGGCATTTTGCTAATTATATTATAGATATGGTCATTTGGGCAGTACCCGTGGCCGTCATGAAGGAGCTGTGTCACGTTAGAAAAACATGGCTGCTTTCTCCCTTTAGGCTCCATTCACACGTCCGTGATGCGTTGCGGAACCGCAAGCTGCGGACAAGAATAGGACATGTTCTATCTTTTGCGGAGCTGCAGACTCGAAGATCGGGGCCGCGCTCCGCAATTGCGGATGCAGACCGCACACTGTGTACTGTCCGCATCCATTCCGTCCCCATAGAGAATGAATGGGTCCGCACCCGTTCCGCAAAATTGCGCAACGATGCGGACCCATTTGCGGACGTGTGAATGGAGCCTTACAGCGTCTCTCCCATCTATGGATTGATTCCGATATGACACCTCCAGACCTTTCACTTCAGTTTGGATGAGCTGCAGTACCATGTTTTTTTTTCTAATTAACTTGGTTGAGATTTATCAACCCTTTTTTGCCCAAAAACTTGCATAGAAAAGTTTCGAACTGCGGGTCTGCAACTTTTCTAACGCCATTGACACAAAAATATTTGCACAATTGATGTCTTTGTGCCGTCCTTGCCACTTTCCAAAAAGGAGACGTGGCATAGGCGTGGTTTGGTTGGGGTCAGAGGCGCCTTTAGATTTAACATCATTGACGCCAGTTTTTTGGTGTAAATGATTACTGAAATCTACGCCAACTCGTTATTCAATTTCATTCTGGGCACACGTTTAATTGAGGACGAGGGGTGAGAGCATCCTCCAGGGTTGCAGGGGATATCAGGACTGGCATACAAAACGCTTGACTTGATAAATATCCCCCGTTGCCTTTAAAAGTAGGGAATGTCCGGCATGCGGAGCGCGCTGTACATCACCACTGACACTTTTTACATCCCAGTCCTATAGAAATATGCATTCCTCTTGTTCTTAAAATATACATAATTTGCATTTTATTGTAGGGCATTTTTTTGTATTTTTAAAATGATTGGATGAAATCTATTTGTATTTTTTTTTAAATCACTGTGCGTGATAGACACTTAAAGGGGTTTTCCCATCTCATACAATGGGGGGCATACCACTAGGATATGCCCCCATTGTGTGATAGGTGAAGCTCCCCATAACTATCTCGTAAACGCAGCCGGCACAGTGAAGGAGGGCGCACTGGGCATGCGCGGCCACCCTTCAATCATTTTTATGGGGCTGCCGTCTGCCCCATAGAAGTGAATGAAAGTGGTGGCCACACAAGTGCTGTGTGCTCCCATTTTTTCTATGGGGATTCCGAAAATAGCTGAGCACACCGCTCAGCTATTTTCGGTGGGCCAATAGGAACGCTTGGTGGTGGCCATACCCGACACTGTTGGCCACCACTTTGCCAGCTTAATTTTCAGCTGCGTTTACAAGATAGGTACGGGTTCCAGAGGTGGGACCTTCACCTATCAGACAATAGTGGCATATCCTAACGATATGACCCCATTGTCTGAGATGGCAATACCCCTTTAACATTTCTATTAGTACCAACACTTTATTCACTATTCAATAAAAAGGAGTTTAAAAAATAATTTGACATTTTTATGTCATACAGTAGAGAGCACGCCTTATCTCTATTTCACCACTAGGTGGCTCTGTTTGCATCTTTGGATCATAGGTCTTCATATTCATTTTCTGTTCATTCTGTGATAACTGTAAAGAACAGAAAACAAAGAATTTTTGAAGATGTCATTCTTTATTCTGGTCAATATTCTGCATTAGTATTTGTAAGTCAAAACCGGATCCAAAGCACAGAAGAGGTACAAATCATTCGCTGATACTTTTCCTTGGTTTGGAAGGCGGAATGTTCTCTGTATTTTTTCTATTCTATATTTATGTATTTCTATACTGTAGTTACATTGGGTTGCTCTAGGCTCTTTATGATTACTTACAGTACATTGGATTAATCCAGGCTCTATAACAGGGATCAGCAACCTCCGGCTCTCCAGCCGTTCTGAAACTACAACTCCCAGAATCCTCTTTTCAGTTCTAGCGGAGTTACAAAAACAGCTAAGTAAGTGTGCATGATGGGATAGTGCCCCCCCCCCCCCTTTTTTTTTTTTACATAAAGGCTAAGTACACCTTTGGGGGCAATTTTTTTTTATTATTGCATTGTACTAATTTTGAGCTAAAAAAAAATCATTTTTTCAATTGGCTTTTATTAAAAATATGGTTGTTTTTTTTGCGTACATAGGTGATGACTCATTTGACATAAGTAGATGATAAGCATTCTTGACAAATGCAATTCACCATTAAATAATTGACAAAGAATACTATTTGCTCAGCTCTTCCTCCTCCTCCATACCCTTCTCTTGTACATAAAGGAGGAGATTTTTCAAGGTCTGTGACCTGAAACACTTGAGACCTCACAGCTGAGCATTTGGTGCTCTGTATCGGCTTTGTCTTCCTCTACACTTGTCAAGTGACATCATCACATCCAGCTGTCGGACCTTTGCATGCTCAGTAGGATACTGGCGAGCCCTGCAGCAAAGTCTCCAAATTTCTCTTCCTGGAGGCTGTGGTTTTCTTCTACACAGGCAGCGGCAAGAAGCAGATGGAGAACTTCTCTTCCTCGTCTGGTCATCCTTGCCCCCATTCAGGTTTAGGTTGAAATATCTTACAATACACTGATATTGCCTGTATATATGAAATGTCAATTATAAGACGACGCCAAGGAGTTCCATACTTGGATCAGATGGTTATTATGCATGCCTCAGCTACTGCAGATCCTCTTTTGGAAGATGAAGCAGCACGGAAAGAGGAGCTCACCACGGGCGCAAGTGGCAGAGTTGAGCACCGCCTCTGTAGACGCTTGTAAAATCAGATTGTGGCCATAATGTATTATTTACAGATTCAATAGGACATGTCTGGGATAACTAACTTTTTTTGTGTGTTTTTTTTTTGTAGATTTTTATCAGCTTTCAAGTAGGATTTTAAGATCATCGTCGCTTTAATACTATTAGATCTTTGACCGTGCAGAATGGACGTGGTGATGTCGACTTTGTTATGTGGGGTTCTCCAGATCCTGTACATTCAGACTGTTCTTGGCAATGGTTGCCTTAGTTCCCGGGGAAGTTGCTGTATCCTGTGTAACCCTGGTAAGTGTGTTTTATCAGGTTTAATCATTGACTCAGCAAAATTGTATGTTTAATATATTTAAAGGGGTTGTGTCCCTTCAGCAAATGTCATTTATTATGTAAATTATGTGAATACAAGGCACTTACTAATGTATTGTGATTGTCCATATTGCCTCCTTTGCTGTCTTCATTCATCTTCCCATCACATTATACACTGGTTGTTTCCAGAGGTTATGACCACCCTACAGTCCAGTAGCGGTGGCCGTGCATGTATAGGAAAAAGTGCTGGCCTATGTGCGCCTCCACTGCCCCGGCCACCAGTGATGTTGCTGCTTTTTTTTCTATAGTGTGCAAGCACGACCACCGCTGCTAGGTTACAGGGTGGTCATACCCCCTGGATAAGAGCAGTGTATAATGTGATGTAAAAATTAATCAAGCCAGCAAAGGAGACAATATGGGCAATCACAATACATTAGTAAGTGCCTTGTATTAACTTTCTCTACATGATAAATCTCATTTGCTGAAGTGAGACAACCCCTTTAAGGCTTAAAGGCACCAGTCAGGGCAGATTACACCCCCACATTGATACTGTCGCCATTGAGTTTTTTGAAATGTCTCTATACCTTTTATTGACTGCTGTGTTATATAAAAAGCAAAAGTTTGAAGACCGCACCTGATACATGTGAATTACCAGCAAGGAGTCATGGGGGCGGTGCTGCTGCCTGAAGAGTCACGCTGGCAGGTTCCCTAAGTATTCTCATCCTGGCCTGACTGACATTTCACAGGCCAGGATATGTCATTACAAGCCAGATCTGAAGGCATGCAGCACATGCACAGTGAAGTGAGTGGTACAGACTTCACACTGCGCATGCACTACATACCACCATGGACGGCTAGTTATGGCATATCCTAGCCAGTAGCCAGAGAGATATCAGTGAAGCCAGGAGGGGTGTGCTAAGGGATGCTGGCCAGCTTGACTTTTCAGAGGGAGCCTCTACATAACTTCAGCGCATCCACCAGCAGTCTAAGTCTAAAACAGTCGGCGAAAATGATAAATTAGACGGGCCTGGCGGTCCGCCCATTCCACACACCCTTTTTTTAGACTAGTTGTAAGTGGGGGAAAAGTTGCAGATTGCGGCGCAAAGTTGCAGTTAGTAAATGACCCCCTATGAACCTTAATGTGGAAAACTCCTTTAAGACTGGAAATATAATATTCCAGCATTTACTGAATGACCACAGATTACGTTGGGTCAGGTTGCCATAATTTTGTGCTTTTGTATCTACTTCTTGATAGATACAATTGTTCTGATATTTCTCTGTTCCGGGTTTTCCAAAGCCAATAAACCTTATATCGGGGATTTCTGCAAGCGGAATTTTATATTTAATTTCAAACGAAAGGGATCTCTGTGTTTTATAAGTAGTGGAGTAGGTCACAAACATCTCTGGGCAGTGGGAGAGATTTATCATTATGACTAAAGGTCTGTTTAACCTTCTGGAGCCCAACAAAATGGTCCATTGTATTGTTATGTATTTTAAATCTAGTTACTATATCAATGTGCCGTGGTGTTTCTTCCATTATATTTTAGTGATCATTCAGTAACAGTTTCACTGCATTCCACAGGGTATTTTCTGACTCAGGAATGTGGGCCTTGTAAGCCATGTCCTGTCACAGGCTACACAGACAAGCCAAATAACCAACTATACTGTGACCACTGTCAACGCTGTGAAGGTAAGTTATTGAAAGTGGCACAGGGATAAAATGATCGCTGAACCTCAGTAAAACCACTAATGGTCTGGGCTACGCAGCTGCAATAAAAAGTCCAAAATCTGCCCTTTTTGCGGCCGTGTGAAACCAACCTGAAGATAGGGAGAAATCTTCTTGGTAAATCCCAATATCTAATATTGTGCTTCATACATAATTCTGCAGGCTTCAGAGCTGATATCTCCCAGCATTCTCATAAAGGAATAATCTCATTTTAGATATTTATGCCACTAATGTCTAATAGATTCAGATCTAAGCTCTGGGACCTGCACTAATATTTAGAACAGGAGTGTTCCTGACCCCTTCCAGGCTACAATTAAATAAAGAGGTGACCAGGATCCTGGAAACAAATGAGCTTGCTGTGCTACACCGTTTCCGTAGTTCCCACAACATTGAAAGCACTTACAGAAATCACTTTAGTACAGGAAGCCCGGCTGTTTTTCATAATCCAGGCCACCTTCCTATTTAAAGTCAGCCTAGATGTGGTTGTGGCCAGTGGGAGACTCAGGAGTCAGGACAGCCCCATTCAAGAGATATGTGTGGATCCCAGAGTTGAGAAACTTATCTATTGGACATTTATAATTTATCCAGTGGCTATGCCATAAAGGTCTAAGATGAGAATACCCCTTTAATATCTGTGCAAAGAGTGCTCTCGTGAGAGTTACACCAGCTGAACAGTGATTGCAGCTCTTGAGTATAATGATGAGTACATGATAAGTAATGCAATGTTACTGTATTAACAAAGTTGCTAAACTTGTAATGTAGTTTAAATACGGATCAGCCATAACATTAAAATATCTGATGGTAACATGAATAACATTATCATGTTACAATGGTGATGTTGGAGTAATGCTCAAGTGTAAGAATCTGAGCAATGTGGACAACGACCAATACAGTGATCTCTCAAGATACAATGGCCTCAGGATACAATATTTTCAACCTACAATGGTCCTTTCTGACCCATAGTAAGTTGAAACTACACTCAACATACAATGTCAGACTCAGATCCAACCAATCAAGGCCACTTCTCTGGTGAAAAAGCTGGATTAGTTATTAGTTAGCAGGTAGTCCTGACTGTTATATCTTGCTTTATTCATCTTCGTTCTCTGCTTATTTTTCCTAAATCTTCATTTTCGCTTATCTTGGATGACATTTTCAGGCTTTGGAACCAATTACTCAAGTTACAATGGTTTCGACATACAATGGTCATTCTGGAACCAATTAATATTGTATCTTGAGGGACCACTGTATATGATTTCTAGGGGAATGGGTCTTGTGAGGTAATCCCAGTATGGAGTGGCAGTGAGACCTAGAGAAAAAGGGGGGGGGGGCCTTAGAAATGAGCGCTTCCTTTGTGGAAGTGCTCATCTTTCTATATTCACCTGTATGCTTTTAACAGTAGGGCAGGAGGGGGAGCCATTTCAATTTTTGCCTCAGGCAGCAGAAAGTCTAGGTGCACCCCTGGCCATCAGTATCAAAATTGTGGATAAGCCCTTTAAATGCTTGTCTGGTTTTGAAACCAAATTTAATACATATACCCGATTATGGCAACTCCACTATACTGAACCATTATGGACATTTTTCCCCTTAAATGGCTGGTGATGTTTGGTGTCCAGCATGTTTGCTAGACATTCCCCTGTCTCACGTCTATTGCAGTATGGGTGTCCTGGGTTCCTGTGTGGTTGTGGTTTGTGCTGTGTCCTTTAATGTTGGTGTGGAGAGCAGCACTTGTACAGGGGTTTCAGTCAGTGTGTCTGTGGCAGGTAAGTGTGTTATGGGTTTCGCTTACCTGCCAACTCCATATGCTGTATGTGTTCCCTCTCCTTGCAGCCTGGCAATAGAGACTCCTGTTCCTCCATGACTGGGATGAACAGGTCGTCTCTTCCCGGCTCCTTGGTGAGGGATTACCAGGGCGACTCAGGGTGTCTAGGAATCCAGAGTATGAGCCGTCCTACCATTGGGGTCCGCTCATATGGTGAGGAGTCAGGGAGAGGATTAGGGACGCTGTAGGAGGTGACCTGCTCCCTTATTACTCTTTTTGGCCAGGCTGATCCTCTTTTACCCTTTGACACCGCACGGTGGGGGGTTTCCCCCACTCTCCACCATGACAAGCGTACAGCCAATGTGGAGGAAGATCTTAGTGGCACAAATAAGGTGGCCATGTTAGAGTGCACAATATAGGAACTGAGGGACAAAGTCGATGATCTAGAGAATCATGCCCGCCGGAGCAATATGCATCTGGTAGGCCTACCAGAAAGTGTCCCGGCCACGGACCTTAAGCGCATCTGTGAAGTGGAACTGCCCAAAGCTTTGGGACTTGCGGCCACCCCGAAAAAGGTAGAACGGGTGCATCGCCTGGGCCCTCCTCTTGCGGCAGCAGAAGGCATTAATGGACGCAGGGCAAATCCCCCTAGACTGCGCCAGGTAATAATGAAGTATCTGGACTTTAACGATAAGGAGGAGATCAATCAGAGCTTACCGGGCGCGTAAAGAACCCTTAAAATACCAGGGACACAAAATCATGCTCTTCAGCGATTACTCGGCGGTGGTTACAAAGCTCAGGAAGGCCTTCGGTATCCTCTGTACATCGCTGTAGCAACGCAATATTCGCTTCCAACTAATATATCCAGCGGTGCTGCGCGCACGGTGCGCGGATAGTTCTTATAAGACCTTTGACTCAGCGCTGGAGGCTGAGGCCTTTTTTGCCCAGGGACCGTATCAACCGGATCGTGGGAGAACGGCGGGAGTATCCAGGAGTACCCAGGGGCCCACCCAGAAAAAGTATCCAGAAACATCTTCAGAAACAGCGAAACGTGGTGGGGATGACACCCCCTCCTTGGCAAAAGACCACTGACGAAACAAACGCTAAGGTACTGTTGTGTTGTGAACTGCCGCTAAATTGCAGGATCATGAGTCCTGATGGGACATTTCGACAAGTCTGTTTGTCTTCCCCAAAGCCACTGCGCTGGGAGTGATTGGAGCGTCGCAAGATGCCAGAAAAAGGAGAAGTCCACAGCATTTTATTTCTTTGTGTTATAAGTTGTCTAGGTTCTCATGACATGTTTTTTTTTTCATGGTTTGAGTTTAGGTTTTGTCAATACGGCAAAAAGGAGAGGGAACAATTACACTAGTGCATTAAAAAAAAGATGCATAGAGTCCACAGCCAATATATAGATGATAAAGGGTAGAATACTGGTAGTGCGTCTCAAAGAACCAGAGGGCGACCTTAATATATATAATGTACAGTATATGCACCTAATGTAAAGAAAAAACCCTTTTGCCTCTCCCTGTGGGATAGACTCTTGCAGGATCAGGCAAAAATAAAATATAGGGAGGGGACCTAAACGAGGTGGTGCGCTCTGAGGAAAACCGCAGGTACATGGTGAAACCACTGACTCCTGGGGCAGAGAAGGGAGGAGGGGGGTTGACACCCTTGATTGAGGACACGGCTTTACCTGAGGCGTGGAGAACAGCACACCCAGATGAGAGCAAGTTTACCCATTACTCACACGTGCATGACTCTTGGTCCAGAATAGATCATTGGCTGGTGGGTAACCAGCTCTTCCCTAGGGTGCAGGAGATACACATTGGTGAACTGGTGATATCAGACTATTCCCCGGTAATCTTGAGCCTGACGAATGAGATACCTAGAGGCCAAGAATACATTTGGAGATTTCTGTCCTTTTTACCGAAAGATGACTCCTTCGCTGAGCTACTGTGAGGATGGTGGCTAGAATATAGCTCTTTAAATCAGCACCATGCTATCAACCCAATGCTGTTTTGGGAAGCAGGCAAAGCGGTCTTGAGAGGCTGATTAATCTCACATGTAGCGGAAATTTAAAAGGCAACTAAAATGCAGTATGTTAAAGCTAGCAAGGAGGTGCAAAGAACATATCGAGAGTTTGTGGAGACTCAGTCAGATCAAAGCAAGCAAGCTTGGATAAAGGCAAGGAGAGAGTTTGTAGAGTGGGCAACAAAGAGAGAGAGCGTTTTTATCAGTCTCAATGAGAGCTGCAGGTCCATAAATATGGGAACAAGGCAGGAAAGCTATTGGCTAACCTAACTAAAGGGTGTAGGTTGACAAACCCTATTTATCAATTGCTGAGCCCTGAGGGGGAATTGAAATTTACCCCCCAGGAAATTTTGAGGATATTTAGAGACTTCTACTCCTCCTTATACTCCAAACCCAATGACTGTAGGGACGGTGAATCGGTCTATTTGGAAGAAGTCCGACTGCCCACAATATTACCAGAACAGTTGGTTAATCTAAACAAACCCTTGACTGCAGAAGAAATACAGTCCACAATCACCAGTTTACCGAGTGACAAAGCTCCGGGACCCGACTGTATTCGGCTGACTTTTATAAAATGTTGAAGGTACAGATCTCACCGTTGCTGTCCTGTGTCGGCAACGAGATCTTAAAAGGGGAGAATCTCATGGTCCAAATGAATATGGCACATATTAGAATATTCCCAAAAGAGGGTAAAACTCCGGAGGGCCTCGTACCGACCGATCTCCCTAATAAACCAAGACCTAAAAATCTTCTCCAAACTGATGGCAAATAGGCTGGGACAAATACTACCAGACCTAATTAGTCAGGAACAGCCTTTGATAGCATTCACTGGGGGTGGCTGGGGTGGGTGTTGGACAAAATGGGAGTGCAATGTTCTTTCAGGGTGTACTTGGAGAAATTGTACTCGAGGCCCACAAGCTAGAGTGGGTATCCAGGGCCTCCTTTCAGAGCTCTTTTCAGAGGGACCAGACAGGGGTGCCCACCATCCCCCCTATTGTTTAACCTGGCGGTGGAATCTTTGGTTCACCATTTAAGCTCTAGGGTTAAATATGAGGATATTCGGGTAGGTAAGATGGAACTGAAAGTTGCGTTCTTTGCGGATGATATCATTTTATTTTTAGACAAGCCCCATAGAGACCTTCCAGTAGTGTCAAATGCCATTGAGGGTTTTGGTAAACTATCAGGTTTCAAACTTAATATCTCTAAATGCTCACTCTTAAAACAGAGGAGAGATGCGGGGGGTATGCCACATGCTGTAGCATACCAATAACTAGTACGCATATCACCTATCTAGGCATTAAGATAGGACACAAAGTGGACTCCCTATACAGGCTGAACTACACACCTTTGTTGTCCAAAATAATATTAGAACTACGCAGATGGCACACTTTGCCTGTGTCTCTGCTAGGAAAAATACATTTAATTAAGATAATGAGTTTTTCAAGACTCCTTTACCCCCTCCAAACTCTGCTCCTTCTGATCAAGCACGCGGACATTACCAGGTTATATAGCGAAATGTCACTCTTCTTGTGGCAAGGCAAACGTCCTAGTATAGGGCTCAAAAAGCTGATGGTTCTGAAGTGGAAGGGTGAAATGAACCTCCCGGATATCAGGGTGTATAACTTGTCATGTCTTTTGAGACATATCATTGACTGGATCAGGTACACTAGTTTCCACTCAGATTATATACTGGGGAGAAATTTTTGTTCCCCATGGGATCGGGGCACCCTGCTGCATGCGAGACTCAGTGATGTCCCCATGAACTTACGTAATTCTGCTCTCTTTAGGCACACCTGGGTAGCCTGGAAGGCTATCAGAAAGCAGTTTAGGTTATGCTGCAGAGTATCTAAGTAATTACAGTTATGAAACCACCCAGAATTTGAGCAAGGCATATGCAACAGGTTATTTAGGGAATGGAAAAGTAAGGGGATTCTCACGGCCCAACACAAGACAAACAATAAATGGTTGACTTGTCAGGAAATCAAAGAGAAATATGGTCTAAATCCGTTCCAAAATATACAGTTTGCTCAAATACACAAATTTCTTAATGACAGGTTGTCTGACCCTTCAAGCGAAGCCAAACAGAATGATTTAGACAAGATCTTAAACAGAGGAACAGGCCCCCAATCCATCTCATCCCTGTATTCTCAGGTTAGAGAGTTTCTGGGAGATGGTTTGCTCTCTCTGGCTTTTAGACCATGGGCGCGCATATTGGAGGACCAGGAGGTGGGCGATAAGATATTGCACAAATGGTGGGCGATGAGAAAATCAGTGTTGAATGAGTCGTGGAGAAACACGCATTTTCGTATGATGCACAATGCCATATATGCTTTTAATTTGCCCCCAGCCCTCAGTATGCCCAATAGAATGACCAGCTGTCCAAAATGTCAGATGCCGCAACCTTGTTGCCGCAGATTTGTTTCATGGTTTGTGGTCTTGCCCGCAGGTTGTTTCCCTATGGGGCCATGTAAAAAGCATAGCTGGGGATATATGTAATCTTGATATTCCCCTGAAACCCTTTACGTATTTATTCCATTATTGGGAGGAGATGGGAACAACAGGTTTAACAGAAAAGAGACTACCAGCTATTTTTCATGTATTAAGCATGGTTACAAAGAGATTGATATTGCGAAATTGGCTGGAGGCCATGGTCTCATCTAGAGAGATGATTTTGCATGCTATGAAGGGCTTACTGACTCTAGAAAAAAGGAAACAGAAAGGCACAAAGAAAAATTTGGGGGCAGATTTTTTAAAAAGTGGAGAGGTTTTGTGTTACAGAACTTTTCGGATTTAGAAGTTGATAACCTGATGTCCCCTTTCAAGCTCACAAAATGGTATCTAACAGGAAGATTAAAAGGCACGCTCGGTAGATTAGATAGAGGGTGACCTGGAGCCTCCATCATAAAAAAAGGTGGTCAATAGGTGTTCCAGAGACTTATATACTGACTCATGGTAGGCTGCATTACTGTTTTATTGGCAGTATATCTAGTTTCTCTGCTCCTGTGTATGTTTATGTACTTTGTTGTTTTTGGACAGTATGTACTGTGTTTGTACTTGAAACAATACAATTCTTCGAAAAAAATAAAAAATGAATCAAAACCTATAAAACTTTATTCATGATATGGGGCTTGGACCCCAAGAATAATGTCCTCTGGTAGGCCCAAGAAGCCCCCCGTATAACCCTGTTCCCATTTCCCATCATTCACATCTCCACATTTTCTCCCATGTTTGATGGACATCAAGCCTTTTCTTCAACTGTACTAATAATATAACCAGAGAGGAGAGTAGCTACAAAGGGTGCCTCTAGCCCTGGAGGACCCCACGTGTCTATGCATTACATGGATATTCCATTGATTTCTATAGGGCACGATATAATGCTTCATTTGCCCTGTGATGGTACTGCATAGGAATTGAACGCTTGCAGATTACATCTAATTACTGGGATATTAAAGTGAACCTGCCCTGTTTGTCATCTCTTTTGAATATGACCCCATTAGACAGTCTATGAGGCCATCTTCAGTCCATCTCCAGCAGCATGGAAAGACAGTGCTCTATGTGCTTGCTTTACTTTCCTTGTTTTAGCAATCGATGGAGGTCTCCGCACTCGAACCACCACTGTTCAAAACCTTAGATACAGTATGTCAGTATGACATATCAAAAGCTTTTTAAAAGTACAGGAACACTGAGCAGCAGGACATCTTGAGCTCAGCCTATTGTCAGGGAGTCCTACTAACAAGGAGAGGTGAACAACCCCTTTAAAGGCCATCGCTCAGCAGATTTGTACCTATGAAACTGGCTGACCTGGGCATCAGATGTGCCCACACTGCTGAGAAAAATGAAGTTTTACTATATGCAAATGAGCCTCTAGGAGCAACGAGGGCGTTGCCGTTACACCTAGAGGCTCTGCTCTCTCTGCAACTGCCGCGCCCTCTGTATGTCGATTTACAGGAATACGAGTGAGTATGAAGATAGAAATGACCTAACTGGACCCAGCACCACTTACACTATACACCACTTACTCTAGTTTGGGGGGTGTTTCGGAGCTGACAGATTCCGTTTAGGTTTCCAATGCAGATTAGAATACTGTGTATGCGGGCAATGAAACATATGTGGACATCAACATGGTGGGGAAAGGTGATAGAAAGAACTAGAAATGTCACAATTTCTTTGGCCTATATAGCCAAGCCAGACATCGGGGAAGTCAGCTCAAGCTTATAAACTGGTGTATGGACAAGTAAATTTGCTAGGGGGATCCCTCCAGCTGTCCCTTTATTCATGGGAATTTACCTAAAATGAAGCAATGCAATTAATCATAAATGCTAGTCTTACGTGACGATATCTAAATGAGATATGCATGACGATATCTAAATTAGCCTAATGTGAAAAAGGGGAAGTGACACACATGCAGGAAATTCTTAGGGGTTCTCCTCCTCAGCACGTCTTACTACTTTGTTATGGTTTCCTTTCCTTTTAGATACTAGGGAAATTATTAAAACGGTCTTTGTTGCTGATAGAAACCAATCACTGCTCAATTTTGATTTTGTAAGAGAAGAATGCAAAATGAAAGCTGGGCTGTGATTGGTTGCTTTGGGCAACAAAGGCATTTTTTTTCTTAGACCACATATTTTAAGGGGTATTCCATTTTCTAAAAAAGTTTGAAAACTGTGTGCATCAGGTCAAGATCTCAGTTATAGAATGGGTAACATGATTATTTACTGATGAAAACCTGCTCACGTGATAATCACACAGTGGTATTGCTTGTTACAGAACAGCTATCAGAGCTCTTGTCCTCTCGCCTGTGAGTACTTAATGACGATTGCTATTCACTGACTGTAGGCAGAAATCTTAAAAAAATGAAGAGTAGATCAGAAAATGATATAACTTTTGATTTTACAATAAACAAGACTGAAACTGGAAAGCCCCTTTAAAATGTAAAGCGTAGCTGGTTAGAACAATGTGTAACTGTCTGCAGCACAGAACCATTCACAGTACTGATCTCCTATGGGCCGAGGGACCGTTTGCGCCTCCTTAGGCTTTTGACCAGAACCTCTGCACCCCTATAGCTACACCCCCTAAATGAAGTCCTGACTGGTACTTTATCAGAGATCGTACAGATGTCTAACCTAATGTAAAACAAGCATGTTCTGGTGATACATTACTGTAAAAGTAATTGTAGTGTCAATATACACCAATCAACCATTAAAACCACTTGCCTAATATTGTCCCATAGGCCCTCCCTCATGCTGCCAACACTTCTGACCCTTCAAGGTGTAGATTCCACAAGACTTCTGAAAGTCCTGTGATATCTGGCACCAAGACATTAGCAGCAGATCCTTAGTTGGGAGATGTGATGTCCATGGATCGGACTTGGTTCTCCGGCACGTACTTGTATCAGATTCAGATCTGGGGAATTTGGAGACCAAGCCAACTTCATGAATTCTTTGTCACCTTTCTCAAACCATCCATGAACAATTTCTGCTGGGTGGCAGTGGCATTATCCTGCGAAAAAAACACTGCCAAAAGCAGGCCATGAAGGCGTGTATTTGGTCTGCAATAATGCAGTGTATGTTCTACCATAGGCAGCAGAGAGTTTTTCAGTAATTGTTGCTACAGTACAGTAGCCCCTCTGTGCGATCATACCAGACAGGCTAGCCTTCACTTCCCCAACACAGCAGTGAGTCTCGGGCACCAATGATCCTATTGCCCAATAGGCCCTTCTCATGTCGCCAACAATTCTGACCACTCAAGACATGGGGCCAGATTTATCATTAGCTCAGGTCAGAATAATGGAGTGAAAAAGTCCCAAAAAAGTCCCAAACGCTAAAACTGCACACAAATTTGCGACTTTTTTCTGCTCTGCACTATGCTCGCCAGTTTTCTGAAAGTGGGCGTGTTTTCTTATGTAAATGAATCTCTGGACAGATTTACTATTGGGACTATTTAAAAAGTCGCAAAAAAGTTGCAATTTCACTCCAATGAGGACCATGCTTATCTTATGAGACTTTTTAATAGAACATGTGACTTTTTCATAAAAACATGCGACTTTTGTAAAGCTGCTTACTGACGGATAAACTGCTACCGTCAAACCACATTACAGTCTTAAAGGGCCGATCATAAATCTGACTTGGCTAAAACTGACTTTAGCCATATGTTAAAGTGGAGTGAGCTGTCAGAGTCATGATAAATCTGGCCCATGGACTCCAGGAGACCTCTTCAGGTCCTGTGATACATAGTACCAATACATTAGTGTTGCCAATTCACTAGTTTCATTCCCTGGACCATTTTTGGTAGGTACTAACCATTACATAGGTACTTTCTACAAGACTGCCCATTTTGAACCTGGAATCGTGTCCCTCGGGTTATTAGGCTTGCCCATTTTTCCTGCTTCCAGAATGCACTGTTCACGTTGGCTGTTTGCCCTTTTATCTCCCCCATACTCTGCATCATCCAGAGTTTCTAGGGGAACAACAATAAGAGGGACGGGCTGTGACAACTTTATTTTACAATTCTGTTGTTAAAGGGGAAATATGTATGTGACCCCTTTCTTGGATTGTTAGGATTTCCTAATTTTAGGGCGGTTCCTCATGCTAAAAACTCCTACACAGCATGTTTTTGAGCCCAGAGTGCAATACACAGTATTCATTTTTCACAATCTTTTTTACAGGAATATTCAGCTATAAAGAGAAGTGCACGTCTACAAGTAACGCTGTATGTACATGCATTCCTGGGAAGAAATGCACAGATGAAAAGTGCACACAGTGCAGAAATGACCGTTGTCTTGCTGGACAGCAGCTTGTTGGATCAAGTAAGACCCTCCTTGTAAGACTGCATTTCGCAATGTCTACTTTTTCCTATACAAGATGTTTGTAGAATTTGTTAAAGGGAAGGGATTTATGGTTAATGGAGCCAGTCGTGTGACCACTTAGTTACAGATATTGCAAGCCCTTCTGAATATTATATCAATCCATAAACCATGAATATATTGTCTTCCTATTGTATCCTATAACAGTCTAATTGGAGGTCCCCAGGGATTATGTCTCACAACACTCCCTGTCCCAGTCATCGGGCAGAGAAGTGTTATTATAGGGGCACCAAGTTCAATAAGAATGTATCTTATCTATGACATAAAGACAATGATGTTTGCTATAATGCCAGTGCCCCTAGGAAAACACTGATCTGTCAGAGAAAATGAGACAAAATGTCTTGGAAACACAGGCAGAACCACCGACCTTAGGCCTGAAACTTTAATAGATGACAACTTATCAGAAGAAATAAAATACCACCACTAGGGGGAGCTTACTGAGGGAAGGGCTGATTTACTGAGTTCAATTGGTGTAGTATACATTTGTCTCCCCCTAGTGGTGGCTGTAGCCAGCCAGAATTTTATATGTTAAAATCAATTTATCTCTATGGTTGTGTGAAGGGAAGAAGCAAATGTGCTGCTTTGTGACATAACAATAAAGCTATTACCCCTATAAAAATATATGACAAAATTGTGGACTGATTTAGATACACATTATTGTTAATCAGCTCTCAATTTCACAAATGTTTCATACGAATCTGGATACATTTTTATTTAATTTTTCTGATTTCCTTCTACAGAATGTGTGACCTGCCCCCTGGGCACATTCAACACTGGGGCAGAAAGGATATGTACACCATGGAAAAAGTAAGGCCTTTTTGTCTATACAGCAAAGTCAATTACTCTTACATTTTCCAAGCTGCCTAAACGTTCCTTATCCTCTGTAGTTTATGTTTACTGCACATATTTGTATTATTTTGATGAAATGCCCCCCGAGTTTCTTAGAGAAAAATGTATGGCAGGGAAGGATTGTGTAGGCGAATATTAATAGGCCTACCATGTGCCTCCAGCGAGAACTCGTGGATCTTGGCTGTTGGCACTCAAGTATCCATTGCAGCCCTTAAAGGCATTAGAGGTCATCCACTTGGGCCACAGTCCCTGAACTTCACCAACGTACTGTATATTGATATATTTTGCATAGGTCACATTTAGACTATGTGAATAGCCATGGTTCACGTGTGCATTTCATTCACTTTGTGTTTACAGCTGCTCAGCCCTTGGAGGCATAATTATTAATAATGGGACCCATACATCAAATGTGGTTTGTGGTGGATTCTTAACAAAGGCTACAAAATCACCAGGCCCATCATCAGAGGTCAACACCACCACAGGTAAGTCCATATAATAGTACATTATCAGACAGATACAGTAAAGGGATGTAATTCATGGACACAAAAATTTATCAAGAATATCAGGAATTTTCCTGTCAGATTGGTAAAAGTTGATTTGGTCAAAATCAGGAAATGTGTGTTAAACTTGCTACCTTCTTTGGCTGCAGCCTAAATCTCCAGTTCATTTCCTTGGACTACAAATCTGCATGATTACCGCATTTTCTCTGCTCCCCTTCCCCTCCATTATCTTACTCTTACTACCTGATGAGTGCAGCTTGAAATGAACAGTTAGTACCTGAACAGAAAGAGGGAAAGATATGCAGTGCCCAATGTAATATCCAAACCATATGCTAAACAATACTGGAGATCATTCTGTGGTGAAGTCCCTGAGAGGAACATCTTGGAAGGGCTTTACATAAATATCTCCTATCACAGTTTCTGTATGAGCTTGCAGCTTTGAACAAAAACCCAGTTCTGAAGACCCTTGTTCACATTATTGTCTCTCAGTGGTGTGCGGAATACTGTATATGAATATTGGTGGGTTTGGAGGATGCAAACCCGCTCTTGGTTCTTCCACTATACACTCAAGGTCATCCAGTCATTTGGTTTTACAAAGGGCTGAGGTGGATGAGAAATGAGTATGATCCAGGAGAGGCTCTTCCCTCGTCAGTGTATTTCATTGTCTTCCATCATCAGATAACCATTTCTGTGCAGCTTTTTCTACCATAGGCAGAATGGATTCTCTAAAGTTCTAGTTTATAGCAACTTTATCAGGAACCACCGTAAATAGATTAAAACTGGAATTGCTCACTGCCCAGTGGCTGTATACTAGTAGCCATCAGGATGACAGGGGAATTGTTTTATACCACATATTTGTCTACTATTCAGCAAAATATTCTGTATATTATCTATTTTATATTCCATTTTAGCAATATGTTAGCATATTTTCTTCTTCCCCATTTTAGACACAAGGCAAGTTTTGGTACCATCACCTGGAGAAAGTCATTTGCAAATTATCTATATTGTAGCCTCCTGTGCAGTCAGCTTGTTGTTCATAGCAATTTGTGTTGCATGCCGGTGGAAACTTACTGAAAAAATTAAACACGTTTGCCAAGAAAGTAAGTAAATCATTATACCTGCCCGGTATACGGTAAATCCAATGTGGAACCGAAAAGCAAATATTGTATACAGTGCCCTTTCTGTCTGCCATGCTATAAGCTGATAATGGCTGGAAAATCAGACTGATTATGACTCATTTTTGCACAGAACCCACTTCAGGGAATGCAACTCCATAGGACAGGGTTTCTTAACATTGGTTGCTTTGAACCTGGGGTTTCTGCACAGGCAACAATAAGAACCATAAGCATGAGATGGTCATAGAGGTTCCTCACTTAGGCAACCTTTTCTTCTCTCAGTAGATCACTGTAGAGTCCTCTTGTTTCCAACAAATGACGTAGTGAGAACATTTGGCCCATATAATTGAAATTTGGCTCAATGATCCTCCACAATCAGAAATGGTATTTCACTGTAGACTACCCCCTCTTTTTTATCTGATTAATGTATTCTCACCTGTGAAGATTCTTAATATTAAACTCCAGAACATCATGCCTTGGGAGGCATCATATTTATTAGTAGTAGTGGTCCATAGTGCTGTTAACCACTGATGGACTTCAGTTCTCCTGCTGCATATGGGCATTGCCAAATGGAGGAACAATAACCCATACCCTTAACTTAAAATTCCCAACCATGATCATTTTTCTTCTGCTGCGAAACCCTTATACAGCGAGGAACAGAAGAACTTAGAAATCATGGAGTGGTCTGAAATTCACATTGTAGGTGCATTCCCACTCTGAGACAGCATAAAAATAAAATAAAAATCAGGAAATCGCATTGTATGATTTTTAAACAATGTATTTGTCTTGCACTGCTGAACATAAGTATTTGAACACCTGAGAAACAGCAAGAATTCTGGCTCTCAAAGACCTGTTACTGTGCCTTTAAAAAGTCCACCTTTACTCCCCTCATTAATCTAATTTAGTATCACCTGTCTGAGCTCTTTAAAGACTCCTGTCCACCCCACAGTCAGTCAGACGCCAACTACTACCATGGGCAAGACCAAAGAGCTGTCAAAAGACACCAGAGACAAAATTGTGGACCTCCACAAGCAGCTTGGTGAAAATAGATCAACTGTTGGAGCAATTGTTAGAAAATGAAAGAGGCTAAAGACGACACTTGTCAGTCTCCCTTGGACTAGGGGTCAATGCAAGATCTCACCTCGTGGGGTATCACTGATGATAAGAAAGGTGAGGAATCAGCCCAGAACTACAAGGGAGTAGCTGGTCAATGACATGAAAATAGCTGGGACCACAGTTTCAAAGGTCACTGTAGGTAGAACACTACGCCATCATGGTTTCAAATCATGCATTGCACGGAAGGTTCCCTTGCTCAAGTAATCACATGTCCAGGCCCGTCTGAAGTTTGCCAATGACCATCTGGATGATCCAGAGGAGGCATGGGAGAAAGTCATGTGGTCAGATGATACTAAAGTAGAACTTTTTGGTCTAAACTTCACTCGTCGGGTTTGGAGGAAAAAGGATGAGTTGCATCCCAAGAACATAGAAACATAGAATGTGTCAGCAGATAAGAACCATTTGGCCCATCTAGTCTGCCAATATACTGAATACTATGAATAGCCACTGGCCCTATCTTATATGAAGGATGGCCTTATGCCTATCCCATGCATCCCTACTGTGAAGCCTGGGGGTGGTAACATCATGCTTTGGGGGTGCTTTTCTGTGAAGGGGACAGAACGACTGTACTGTATTAAGGAGAGGATGAATGGGGCCATTTATTGTGAGATTTTGAGCAACAACCTCCTTCCCTCAGTCAGAGCATTGAAGATGGGTCGTGGTTGGGTCTTCCAACATGACAATCACCCAAAGCACACAGCCAGCATAACCAAGGAGTGGCTCCGTAAGAAGCATATCAAGGTTCTGGAGTGGCCTAGCCAGTCTCCAGCCCTAAATCCAATAGAACATCTTTGGAGGGAGCTGAAACTCTGCGTTGTTCAGCGACAGCCCCGAAACCTGACAGATCTAGAGGAGATCTGTGCGGAGGAGTGGGCTAAAATCCCTGTTGCAGTGTGTGCAAACCTGGTCAAGAACTACATGAAACGTTTGACCTCTGTAATTGCAAACAAAGGCTTCTGTACCAAATATTAACACTGATTTTCTCAGGTGTTCAAATACTTATGTTCAGCAGTACAAGACAAATAAATTCTTTAAATATCATACAATGTGTTTTCCTGAAAAAACATTTTTTATTCTGTCTCTCAGAGTGGGAATGTACCTACAATGTGAATTTCAGACCCCTCCATGATTTCTAAGTGGGAGGGTGTTCAAATTCTTCTGTTTCTTACTGTAACTACACCAAAAATGATAACATTTCAGTATTTTTATTGCCAGGAAACCTTACCTCGGTTCTTAGGGTTGAAGAACACTAATCCAACACCCATTCTTAATGTGTTGTCTGGTTATCCTACTCTTGATTATTAAATAGGTTGTCCAGAATTAGAAAAACATGGCTGTTTCCTTCCAAAAACAGCACCACCACGGTCCACAGATTGTATGTGGTATTACAACTCTGCCTCATTGACTCCAATGGAGCTGAGCTGCAATGCCAAACACAGCCCATGGACAGGGTTTCCATAAACAGCACCACTCCCGTCTCGGGCTACATCTGGTATTTCATCTTAAAGGGTATACCGGGATTACAGGCGTTGTTACCTAGCCCTCAGAGCATGTGGTACCTAATGAAAAAATCATACTCACCTGCTCCATGCTGCTCCTTTGTGGTGATCCTCTGGTCCACAGCCTGTTTACATCCGGCCAGGGTCATGTGTGCCGCTGCAGCCTCATGGACTACTTGTCCCCAAGTGGCATGGCACTTAACAGTGACATGCCACTTGGGGACACGTCAGCACACTGAGGCTAGTCATTGCTTGCAATGGCGCCCATGACCCCACCAAATGTAGCCAGGGTGGAAGCAAGTATGATGTTTTTATTGGGTACCACATGCTCTGGTTCTAGGTATTAATGGGTGTAACCGTGGAAAACATCTTTAATCCCAGGAAAGTGAGCTACAATACCAGACCTTGTCCATAAACAAGAGTGGTTCTGTTTTTATAATCCAGGACATGAATGGTAATATGTCATAAAATGGACTAAAAAACTCTTATAGATCATTTTAACCAAAATCTTTATTTTTTCTCATTAGTTCCAAAGCCTATAGTGAAACAGACAGAAGAAGAAGATGGCTGTAGCTGCCACTTTCCAGAAGAGGAAAATGGAGGGGAAAATGAACCCATGACACTGGAAGCCTGACACTGCTACATCTCCACTTCTCTATATAGACAAGATCAGGTTTTTTCTCAGACAGCGTTACACAGGATTACCTTTATATTACATGGAAGGTTCAGGATTAAGAGGATTCCTTACAACTATTAGTTCAGATCTAAACCTATTATGATATAAACTTCATGGTGCAGAAAAGTACAACTAGAGGTACATGGGTCCATATAAACAAGGCAGTGACTTGGAGAACACTGCTCAAAGATCTGGAGGAATATCCATCCTCAGAGCATTGCCTTACAGTTCTGTATCCAATGAGCTAATATTGGTCTATAGCTGGATCACACTGGCCCACCAGAAGACCAAGAGACCAGCAGTGCGCACAGACAGAATCATAATGAAACATTGATACAATAGTGGCCATGAAAAGTGTGAAGCCCGACACATTTTTTCACAAATAACATATTAGTCTTTGTTGAGAATAAAGACAGAAATGGACAAAAATGGCAGCTTTAGTTTAAATCGAATGCCTTTTACAAGCAAAGTTTTTGCTCCATGTGATAAAAACTGCAAAAAATCCTTCTTAGGCCCCTTGCAGACGAGTGCATGCGGATTAGGTCCGGATGCGTTGCGAATGCGTTCAGTCAAAAATGCGCGATTTCGCAAACAGTTATGTATGCGATTGTGTTCAGTTCAGTTTTTATCGCTCGGGTTTAACGCGATTTAATGCGTTTTGCATGCGCGTGATAAAAAACATCTCTTAGCAACCATCTGTGAAAAACGCATCGCTTCTGCACTTGCTTGCAGAATATTGAACATGCTGCGATTTTCACGCAACGCACAAGTGATGTGTGAAAACCCCATTGAAATTAATTGGTCCGGATTCCGTGCGAGCGCAATGCGTTTGCATCACGCATTGCACCTGCACGGAATACTCACTTGTGTGAAAAGGGGCCTTAGGGTACAGCCACACAATTGGGTTTCCTGATGTAGTTTTGGAGCCATTTCCTGGGGTGAATTCAAAGAAAGAGAAGCCATATCTGACCTTTATACTGTCTCTCCTTTTATGATCCACTCCTGATTTTGGCTTCTAAAAATGCATCAGGAAACCCGATTGTCTTGCCGTACCCTAAAAATCTCCTAACATTTTGTGTCTACAGCTCCAAAGGTCTATGTGTCTTCTTGGTTACAGACTATAAACCAAACTGCATGTATTTTAATCCTACATTAGAGTCCAGCAATTGTATGACGAAGGATAGTGTTGGGTCAACAGTACATAATCAACATAATCCAGCAATAGAGTCAACCCTTATAAAAATATAAGTACTTTAATGAAATTCAAACACGTATGACATGACAAACTCCACTACACTGTTTGTAGGTAGATCCACCGGGGGTTAGGTAAGCTGAAAATGGTTGGGGGAAAAAATATCCCTACGCTGATACCCTGAACTACACCTCAGCCCAGAGACGCCCCCTTGATGGTGGGGACTCCCTGTCCTCGAGTCTAAACTACCACCTCCTATCATTCCCTAGATAGGGAAGAAATAAAGATTTAAAGTATTTTGATCCTACAGCCATACTCACTTTGTATTTTGCACTCAAACATTTGGTAAGTTAATAAGGAAGGACAGATGTAAAGAAATATGACTACACATGGTTTGTTTGTAGTCTGTAGTCCTGGAGACACATGGGTTTACAGAACAGCTGTAGATACAAAACAGTAAGAAATTTATAATCAAGTTAATTTTTAAAGCTGCATAATTTTTTTCCCTCTTGGAACTTTAGATGCATTGAAGCAATAAAAAATGGTCCCTAAGGTGGACATAACGTATATGTAAAAAGGCCATCAACCTCTCTTTGGATGGATCTCAATGGATCCAATATACTGCCGTACTATGCTGGTCCATAGTCTATTTAAGTAGTGTCCAGTCTATTTTTGATAATTTAAAATAGAAATATATAATTTTTTATGTTCTATAAAGCTGCTTATATTTAGTTTTTTGTTGTTGGATTTTTTTTATTGTTAAGAACCTAAACACCAAATAGAACTGTTATGAAAATTTCAGGTGTACTCATTGAAGAAATATATATACACTGCCTGTCCAAAAAAAAAAAAAGTCGCCACCAAAAAGAAAAGGTCACAAACTCTAATATTTAGTTCGCAATGTCACAAAATGTATTTCCATCCAGTGTTGCATTCATTTTTCACCAAGATCTTGCATTGATGATGGTAGAGTCTGACTGCTGCGCAAAGCCTTCTCCAGCACATCCCAAAGATTCTCAATGGGGTTAAGGTCTGGACTCTGTGGTGGCCAATCCATGTGTGAAAATGATGTCTCATGCTCCCTGAACCACTCTTTCACAATTTGAGCCCGAGGAATCATGGCATTGCCATCTTGGAATATGCCCATGCCATCAGGGAAGAAAAAATCCATTGATGGAATAACCTGGTCATTCAGTATGTTCAGGTAGTCGCTGACCTCATTCTTGGAGCACATACTGTTGCTGAACCTAGACCTGACCAACTGCAGCAACCCCCGATCATAGCACTGCCCCCACAGGCTTGTACAGTAGGCACTAGGCATGATGGGTGCATCACTTCATCTGCCTCTCTTCTTACCCTGATGCGCCCATCACTCTGGAACAGGGTAAATCTGGACTCCTCAGACCACATGACCTTCTTCTATTGCTCCAGAGTCCAATCTTTATGCTTCCTAGCAAATTGAAGCCTTTTTTTCTGGTTTGCCTCACTGATTAGTGGTTTTCTTACTGCTACACAGCTTTTCAGTCCAAATCCCTTGAGTTCCCTTCACATTGTGCGTGTGGAAATTCTCTTACTTTCACTATTAAACATAGCCCTGAGTTCTACTGTTGTTTTTCTTTGATTTGATTTCACCAAACGTTTAAGTGATCGCCAATCACGATCATTGAGGTTTCCCCCCCCCCCCCCCCGACACATTTCTTTCTCGAATACGATGGGTCCCCACTCTCCTTCCAGTTTTTAATAATGTTTTCTCTGCTTGATGCATGCCAATGATTTGACCGTTCTCAAACAGACTAATATATTTTCCACGACCACGAGATGTGTCTTTCGACATGGTTGTTTAAGAAATGAGAAGCAACTTATTGCACCAGTTGGGGTTAAATAACCTGTTGCCAGTTGAAAGATAATCGCCCATGCAGTAATTATCCAATAGGAGGCTCATAACTGCTTAGTTAAATCCAGGTGGCAACTTTTTTTTTTTGGACAGGCTTATTTAGCACTTTTGTTCATTTCATGGTATTTCTTTTACATGATGCTTCAAAAATTACAATAGAAAAGGGTTAGCATGGAAGAAGTGGTAACAGGGAATTCTAAGTCAATACTATATGGTCTGCCATTTGGGAGCCCAATTTAATAGCCACAACAGATACAAAAACATCTCTAACCTGAGGCACCTAATGACATGTCCAGACCATTGATTACAGTAGGCATGGTGTAATTGGTGCTGCCAGGTTTCCAAGAAGATCATTTCTCAGTGTTCCAACACTCAACGGTTTTTCTTGTTGAATGAATATTTTATGTGCCATAATGTACTGCCAAGGACAGCAATTATAGCTGTGCAGGAAGTCTGCATGTAGCGTCTGCCTAAAGACCTCATGCACACCATCAGTATTGTGAACCTTACTACAAGCAACCACAGCTTATAGTGGAGAACCTGGTCTGGTGTATGGCATCCAATGAAGCGTGATGCACATTTTGTATAGTACTGTATTGCATATATGGTAAGCATAGCTTTAGTGAAATGCATTACAGATCCCATGTACGGTCCTGGGCATGATACCTAAGGCACAATCACTTTCAATTTCCTTTTTAGAGACATTTTGTAATGTAACTGCTCTATTTTCTACATGTATGTAATAAAGTTAATATAAAAGCTTTTGTCAATTATTTTAGTGGAATTGTGCTTAAAATGTATGAAATCTAAGTTAAAAGGGAAATATAGTTATAAAGTACCTCCAGTTATTTTTGCATAAGTCTGCAGTATGTTTAAATATATGAAGCTTTGTAATATATCTTAGGCCTCTTTCACACTTGCGTTGTCCGGATCCGGCGTGTACTCCACTTGCCAGGATTACACGCCGGATCCGGAAAAACGCAAGTGAACTGAAAGCATTTGAAGACGGATCTGTCTTCAAAATGCTTTCAGTGTTACTATGGCAGCCAGGACGCTATTAAAGTCCTGGTTGCCATAGTAGGAGCGGGGAGCGGGGGAGCGGTATACTTACCATCCGTGCGGCTCCCGGGGCGCTCCAGAGTGACGTCAGAGCGTCCCATGCGCATGGATGACGTACCATGCGATCACGTGATCCATGCGCCTGGGGCGCCCTGACGCCACTCTGAAGCGCCCCGGGAGCCGCACGGACGGTAAGTATACTGCTCCCCTGCTCCCCGCTCCACTTTACCATGGCTGCCAGGACTTTAGCGTCCCGGCAGCCATGGTAACCACTCTAAAAATGCTAAACGTCGGATCCGGCAATGCGCCGAAACGACGTTTAGCTTAAGGCCGGATCTGGATCAATGCCTTTCAATGGGCATTCATTCCGGATCCGGCCTTGCGGCAAGTCTTCAGTTTTTTGGGCCGGAGCAAAAAGCGCAGCATGCTGTGGTATTTTCTCCGGCCAAAAAACGTTCCGGTCCGGAACTGAAGACATCCTGATGCATCCTGAACGGATTTCTCTCCATTCAGAATGCATTAGGATAATCCTGATCAGGATTCTTCCGGCATAGAGCCCCGACGACAGAACTCTATGCCGGAAGACAATAACGCAGGTGTGAAAGAGCCCTTATCGGGGGGAAAAGAGGCATCTTCCACACTTTCCAGCAGCTGGTCCCCTTTCCTGCTAGTTACTCTGTCCTCACCATTTTGTGAAAAGGGGGCATGGTGTGAGCATGGCATGGGTGCTGCCATCAGTCCTGGCAGATTTACCATCATTTACACCAGTTTCCTGGCATAATTTATGACTACAATCTATGCCATCTAAGAGCTGATGAAGATTTTATTCTAGGTGCATGGACTGCCAGAGTATGTACTCAAAGAAGATATGCCATCAGAAAATAACCTATTGTTTAAACCACAATTTTATGTTAAAGGAAATCTTTAAATTAAAACAATTTAGCTTCAAAACACCCCTACAGCTAGAGTAAGTTGTGTATAGTGTATGTGATGTTGAGCCTGGTTATGCAATTTGTATCTTCATACTTACATTCCTACATTGTGCTCCCACAAACCAGCAGTAAAATACATTGAGAGGACTCCTCTGTGAGTCCTCTCTATTATGTGTGTGTGAGCTCAGGAGTCCTCTCAATGCATTTTACTTCTGGTCTGTGAGAGCACAGCATTGTAATGCAAGTGAGTAAGAAGATAAAAATTATACAGGGTGGGCCATTTATATGGATACACCTTAATAAAATGGGAATGGTTGGTGATATTAACTTCCTGTTTGTGGCACATTAGTATATGTGAGGGGGGAAACTTTTCAAGATGGGTGGTGACCATGGCGGCAATTTTGAATCCAACTTTTGTTTTTTTTAATAGGAAGAGTTTCATGTGACACATCAAACTTATTGGGAATTTCACAAGAAAAACAATGGTGTGCTTGGTTTTAACATAACTTTATTCTTTCATGAGTTATTTACAAGTTTCTGACCACTTATAAAATGTGTTCAATGTGCTGCCCATTGTGTTGGATTGTCAATGCAACCCTCTTCGCCCACTCTTCACACACTGATAGCAACACCGCAGGAGAAATGCTAGCACAGGCTTCCAGTATCCGTAGTTTCAGGTGCTGCACATCTCGTATCTTCACAGCATATGCTGAAACTATGGATACTGGAAGCCTGTGCTAGCATTTCTCCTGCGCTGTTGCTATCAGTGTGTGAAGAGTGGGCGAAGAGGGTTGCATTGACAATCCAACACAATGGGCAGCACATTGAACACATTTTATAAGTGGTCAGAAACTTGTAAATAACTCATGAAAGAATAAAGTTACGTTAAAACCAAGCACACCATTGTTTTTCTTGTGAAATTCCCAATAAGTCTGATGTGTCACATGACCCTCTTCCTATTGAAAAAACAAAAGTTGGATTCAAAATGGCCGACTTCACAATGGCCGCCATGGTCACCACCCATCTTGAAAAGTTTCCCCCCTCACATATACTAATGTGCCACAAACAGGAAGTTAATATCACCAACCATTCCCATTTTATTAAGGTGTATCCATATAAATGGCCCACCCTGTATAACCGGCCTCAGCATCACTCATACTATACACCGCTTCCTAACACTGGCTTTGAGGCTCACATAGGAATACATAGAGAAACTGACATCTTGTCCACAAATAAGAAGCTGTGTTATTTGGAAAGTTTGATTGCTTGTCAAATAACACAGCTAAGGATCAGAAGGGAGGGGATAACTCACAAATACAGTCACAGGTAAGACTACCTTCACTACAGCTTACATAGTACCTTTCTAACGGGTCAGAAATAAAACATTTTTGTGGGAGTGTTACTTTAAGCTTTTTTTTTTTAAAAAAAAAAAAAAAAAGAACTCTCTTCTTTGCACGATTTTGACCTTCCTTAAAAAGGGATCACAATCCCTTTCTTATCCTGGATAGGCATGAAAGATCCAGTAAATATATATCTTCCTGTAGTGATAATAATAATAACAGAACAGAAAATCGTGACCTATAATTAGACCTATTGGGCAGTACGAATATTGAAGGATTATATAAAAAAAAAAATATTATATAGAGTATCATGAAAAATTTAAAAAAACAAAAAACTATTCTTTAAAAATATGCTTAATATAAAAATGTGATTTAAAGGGCATCCATCAGCAGATTTGTACCTATAGAACTGGCTCACCTGTTACATGTGCGCTTGGCAGCTGAAGGCATCTGTGTTGGTCCCATGTTCATATGTGCCTGCATTGCTGAGAAAAATTATGTTTTAATATATGCAAATAAGCCTCCTAGAGGCTCCGCTCTCTCTGCAAATGCGGAGCCCTATGCACTTTGATTGACAAGGCCGGGCAGTGAAGACATCATCACACCTGGTCCTGTCAATCAAAGTGGAGAGGGCTCAGCGGTTGCAGAGAGAGCAGAGACTCAGAGTAACGTCAATGTTCCTGTTGATCCTAGAAGCTTATTTGCATATATTAAAACATTTTTGTGGGCAATGCGGGCACATATGAACATGGGACCAACACAGATGCCTTCAGCTGCCAAGCGCACATGCAACAGGCTAGCCAGTTTAATGCTAGGGCTACACGGCGACATGTGACAAGTTTATTTTTTTTTGCGACTGTTGTGTTGCAGTATGTCGCACGTCGCAGTGCGATACCACAGACTAGCATTATAAAATATGTTACACGACAAATGTCGTCGTGTCGACCTAGCCTCATAGGTAAAAAAACTGCTGACAGATGCCTTTTAAACAATAGGTCATTTTCTGCTGACACATTCTCTTTAATTTACGATGAGACATGCGTCTTGTGGTAAATGAAGCACATCTTCTGGCTCTGCAGGAGATATGAAGACCATCTTAGAAAGCGTCGGTCTTGATAGATTTCCCCCACGTTGTGTCCTAGGTACCCGGCACTAGAGAGAGTCAGCTAATTCTGGCACACAGTCGGACGTTATCACCAGTATGTCTGAATCACCTAAGTAGCCAAAGCTACTGAGGAGGAGACATTTATAAGAAGCCAGGTTGATTCTGTGACTAAATTAAAGCTCCACCAAGGCTGCTTTCCGTTACCTAGACTGGGAGCATAAGGCTGCTTTCCGTTACCTAGACTGGGAGCATAAGGCTGCTTTCCGTTACCTAGACTGGGAGCATAAGGCTGCTTTCCGTTACCTAGACTGGGAGCATAAGGCTGCTTTCCGTTACCTAGACTGGGAGCATAAGGCTGCTTTCCGTTACCTAGACTGGGAGCATAAGGCTGCTTTCCGTTACCTAGACTGGGAGCATAAGGCTGCTTTCCGTTACCTAGACTGGGAGCATAAGGCTGCTTTCCGTTACCTAGACTGGGAGCATAAGGCTGCTTTCCGTTACCTAGACTGGGAGCATAAGGCTGCTTTCCGTTACCTAGACTGGGAGCATAAGGCTGCTTTCCGTTACATAGACTGGGAGCATAAGGCTGCTTTCCGTTACCTAGACTGGGAGCATAAGGCTGCTTTCCGTTACCTAGACTGGGAGCATAAGGCTGCTTTCCGTTACCTAGACTGGGAGCATAAGGCTGCTTTCCGTTACCTAGACTGGGAGCATAAGGCTGCTTTCCGTTACCTAGACTGGGAGCATAAGGCTGCTTTCCGTTACCTAGACTGGGAGCATAAGGCTGCTTTCCGTTACCTAGACTGGGAGCATAAGGCTGCTTTCCGTTACCTAGACTGGGAGCATAAGGCTGCTTTCCGTTACCTAGACTGGGAGCATAAGGTTGCTTTCCGTTACCTAGACTGGGAGCATAAGGCTGCTTTCCGTTACCTAGACTGGGAGCATAAGGCTGCTTTCCGTTACCTAGACTGGGAGCATAAGGCTGCTTTCCGTTACCTAGACTGGGAGCATAAGGCTGCTTTCCGTTACCTAGACTGGGAGCATAAGGCTGCTTTCCGTTACCTAGACTGGGAGCATAAGGCTGCTTTCCGTTACCTAGACTGGGAGCATAAGGCTGCTTTCCGTTACCTAGACTGGGAGCATAAGGCTGCTTTCCGTTACCTAGACTGGGAGCATAAGGCTGCTTTCCTTAGCCAAACTCACTGCATCACAGTGATCTATGATGTTGCACGGGTCAACTGTCCTGTCCTCACAGCATCATTTGAGTAGGGGACATTAGACCGATGGTCGGACAGGCAGTAACCATCATATATCACTGATGGAGTGAGATTGGCTAAGGGGTACAGCAGCCTGGGAATTGTGACCATCACATGGAGCATGTCTCACGGACCGCACACGCCTGTGGGATACAGGAAGCTTTTAGTGAGCTGAAGCTACAATTTTGAGAGATGGGAAAATGATGAAACATTTAAATACTGTAAACCCACTTTAAAGACTTTGTATGTCAGTCTGTACTTCACCATGTGTGAGTATTTGCATAGACCTGTAGTTGTAGTAAAAAGAAAACCACAAATTCACACGATTGACGGGAAACCACGTTGCATAGCCGTATGTCTCTGTTCCTGTGTGACTGTGCTGCTTCGTATGTCCCTTGCAGCAGATGCAGAGCTGCCCTGTAAGAAAGCTTGGGCTTTTTTTATTTTATTTTTTATTACATTGCTGTGGTTGCTCACATGAAACTCCAGTTTGTAAAATGTATTCTGAGTGTCATTCTCAGCTCTGTCTCCACCCTGGCCTCACCAGCTGTTTAATGCACTTGGTTTAAAGAGAACCTGGCACCTGGTTTGGTGCCCCTAAACCACCAGCGTGCTGTTATGCTGCTGGGGTTTAGGGTCCCAAACCTGCCCATAGCAAACCTGTTTGTGTCCACAAAAAAAGAATAAATGAAAATCAAACTTCCTGGGACAAGAGTCCTGGACTCTTCTGCAGTGGCACTGGGCAAACGATCATTGCGCTGATGAAGGCAAAGACAGTACGCCTCGCATTGGACCGACGTGCAACACTTGCAAAGTGAAGCAAGGTGCACATCCTTGGCTTCATCAGAGCAGTGTGTGCGAGTCTGATGCTGCTTAAAAAAAAGTCCAGGAATCTTCTACAGGTAAGTTCAATTTTAATGTACTCTTCTTTGGAGACACAGAATAGTTTGCCATGAGCAGGTATAATAGCATGCTGGTGGTTTAGTGGCCCCAAACCAGGTGACAGGTACAGTATCCTTTAAGTTGCCATCTTGATGGTCGTGAAGCCACTCTTCTGGACATATATCTGGACCACGTTGTCCCATTAATGATCTCCTTTTCCTAAAGAAAGTCTCAAAATGATAATTGTTGCGTTTCTTGCTGCTGAGGCCAGGCATGATACCAGCACTGGATGGGAAATGTATTACATGGTGCCCAGGTAGGCCATTTTCACATGTTTTCCTTTCCACTTCTGAGATCCATCATAAGATCTCAAAATCTGAGGAAAACGCTTCAGTTTTGTCCCCATTCATTGTCAATGGGGAGAAAACTGAACTGAACGGAGTGCACCAGAATGCATTCTGTTCCGTTTGGTTGATGCACACAGAAGTGCTGCAAGCAGCGTTTTTGAGTGCGTCATGGGATACTGATCAAGATGGATCCTTCATGAAACACAATGTAAGTCAATGGTGCCGGATCCATTTTTTGGATGGATCTGGCGCCCATTGACTTATAATGGATTTAGTGATGGATCAGTCTTGTTCATTTGGGATATAATACAACTAGATCCATTCTGAACGGATGCGGATGGTTGTATTATATACCAAATGCATTTTTGCTGAACCCATGATGGATCCAGAAAAAACACAGATGTGAAAGTAGCCCACCGGGCCATCATGTAATAGATGGTGTCAATTAATAATCCAGAGTGAGCTTTGCGGTCTCTCTCCACTATGGCTAATAGAAGGGGAATTAAATGGTGGAAATTCTACCAACTGCCCTTCGTAATCCTAAACACAGCCACCCCCAACCAGTACTTAGACATGAGGGGAGGCCCCCTATAGTATTGGTGGCCACTCTGTTGTACTCACCTGCCACTAAATTCATCGCAGGGATGATAAAGATTCAGCTTCATTTCATTATTTTTTTCCCCTTAATTCACCAGTTCAATAGTAGCAGTTTTTTTGTTTCAGAAATTCCCACAATATGCAAATTACGAATTTACCGTCAATTTCCCCCATCAAAAGCAATCAGTAAAAAATGATTTCCATATGACACACACATATAGGTGTAGCCGTGTGCAGTTTAAAATCCACACAATGGACTTCCTGTGGATACATATAGGGCTGTCGGTGAACCTGCTACAATATACAAAAACTGGAGATGATTAATGGAATTAGCAAAAGTGCTCCAAAGAGTATACTAAGAGGACTTCCTAGTTCATAAGCAGTGCAGAGGCAATAGTCGTATAAAATTGCATGTCGCTACTGATTAACATGTTAATTAGGGTCTCTGGAGATGGGTGACAACCTATAGTCTACCTTGAGGAACATTCTGAACAATGGCGTTAAAGTAGTGTAAGGCCTCATGCCCACAGCCGTTGCCAGGCCATGGCCGTATTACAGCACGCAAACAGCGGGTCCGCAATATGCAGGCCCCGGCTGTGTGCTCCCCGCATCACGGATGCGGACCCATTCACTTGAATGGGTCCGCAATCCGGAGCTGCGGTGCGATACGGAGGCATAGAACCCCACGGTGCTTCCATGGTGTTTCTGTCCGTGCCTCCGCACCGCAAAAAAATGTTCTATGCTTTTGCGGTGCGGACAGATCACGGACCCATTCCTTGAGTTTTCCCTTTGTTACGGCTGTTTTAACCTCAACATTATGAGGATCTTCTCAAAATGGCTCCTCTGCCAGTTCTATGAGGCCAAAACTGCCTTCCCTCACTTCACATACACAATTGCTGTAGCCAGCAGTTTTCTGCCAGCCAATCAGATTGAATTACTGATAGACACGCCTCCATACTGAATACTAATACAGGCATGCAATGCCCCTCTGCCATCTGTTTACATTAAAGGGAAGACAGACAAGCCATAGCTATGGTCTTTTAACCTCTTCTGCCCCAGACTAGTTTTCGCTCTTCTACCCAGGCCATTTTTTGCAAATCTGACACGTGGTAATAGCTTTGGAACACTTTTACTTATCCAAGCCATTCAGAGATTGTTTTCTCGTGACGAATTGTACTTCATAATAGTCATAAATGTGAGTATATATATTTCACCTTTATTTGTGAAAAAATCTAAAATGTAACAAAAATTTTGAAAAATTCCCAAATTTTAAATTTTTCTACTTTTATAATAGATAGTTATACCTTGTATAATGTTAATTACTTTACATTCCCCATATGTCTACTTCATGTTTGGAGCATTTTATTTTTTGGGGACGTTAGAAGGCTTAGAAGTTTAGAAGCAAATCTTGAAATTTTTCATAAAATTTCCTAAACCCACTTTCTAAGGACCAGTTCAGGTCTGAAGTCACTTTGTGAGGCTTAATTAATAGAAACCACCCAAGAATGACTACATTTTAGAAACTACACCCCTCAAGGTATATAAATCAGATTTTACAAACTTTGTTATCCCTTTAGGTGTTCCGAAATGTTATCTCCATTTTCCATTAATTCTTGTGGAATTTCACTTTTTTTGGCAGAATTTACATTTGAATCCATTTTTTCCAGCAGCAAAGCAAGGGTTAACAGCCAAACAAAACTCAATATTTATTACCCCGATTCTGCGGTTTATAGAAACACCCCACATGTGGTTGTAAACTGCTGTATGGACACACGGCAGGGTACAGAAGGAAAGGATAGCCATATGGTTTTTGGAAGGCAGATTTAGCTGAACTGCTTTTTGGTGCCATGTCCCATTTGAAGCCCCCCTGATGCACCCCTACAGTAGAAACTCAAAAAAGTGACCACATTTTGGAAACTACTGGATAAGAAGCCAGTTTTGTTGGTACTATTTTGGGGTACATATGATTTTTAATTGCTCTATATTACGTTTTTAGTGAGGCAAGGTAACCAAAAAATTGATATTTTGGCACTGTTTTTAATTTTTAACAACATTCATCTGACAGGTTAGATCATGCGCTATTAGCAGGTTGTCACGGACGCACTGATATCAAATATATCTACTTTCTATGTTTGTTTGTTTCAGTTTTACATAATAAAGCATTTTTGAAAACAAAAATTATGTTTTTGTATCTCCATTTTCTGAACACCCTATTTTTTTTATTTTTCTGGCAATCATCTTGTGAAGGGGCTCCTTTTTTGCAGGAAGACGTTATTATTAGTACCATTTTTGGGTACATATGATTTTTTGATCATTTATTATTACACTTTATGAAAGCTTTTTTTTATAATGTAATTACAGATCTTTTGGCAAACATTGAGAGACTAACTCAGGTATACATGCCTAACTCTAAAAAACTAGAAAAATAAAATATGACAGTTACCCTTTAATATTCAGAACCTAAACAGAATGACAAATGTCCTGGAACAGCCGAGCAGACGTAGAAGTACTGGGGTCGATGACACAGTGTGTGGTCTATGAACCACACAATTTTACATAATGTAGAAACTTCCTTACATGAGAACAGACGGGAAAGACCATTAGATAACTTCTCCATGGTATGTCACACCAACCTCAAGTCTACGCAATAATTCAGATAATTGAAGCATTTATTTAAAAAAATTAAAATCCCCAAAAAGAAAAACAATCCATTATATAAAATAGACGTGCCACCAATGTTCAACTGCTAGCTGTCCGATTGCTGTAACTTCTGGTGATTGCAAGAATCAAAAGCTAGAATTCCCCTATTCCATTTTTTCCAGGACATTGGATGGTTGGCCCATGATTATAATGGGCCAACCATGCAGTCTCTGAAGAAATCTGAGCAAAGCAGTCATGAGAAAGTGGTAAAAGTGCTTTTGTATATCTACTACCACTAAATTCTCTTGGTCAGATCCTGCGAATTGGGCAATAGGGCACATTCTAGTAATATTTCATCAGTGTTTCTTGAGACAAAGCCTTTAAATGCTTACAGATTCCAGACTCCTTAAGAGGAAGGAAATGATTGGACTCATAACTATGCATCATCTGCTGGGAAGTTCTCAGTCTTCTGGGAAAAGTCTCAGCAGCTTTTTATAACCGTCCCCCAAAGGCTGCAGGTTGGAGATGCGTTTAGACAAGTGGTGTGCATCTTCAAGGCATGTCAAGTAGGGACACTGGAGTGGTTAAACGGAAAGATGATCCAATCCAGTATATGCAATAGTCCCATAATAAAATATTCTAGTTTTTAAAACAGCACCTGGGAGTGAATACTTCTGTAATTACATGTAATTAACCCCTTTACTACCGAGCCACTTTTCACCTTAAATCCCAGGCCGATGTTTGCAAATCTGACCAGTGTCACTTTATGTGGTAATAACTTTAAAACGATTTTACTTATCCAGGCCATTCTGAGATTGTTTTCTCATCACATATTGTACTTCATGACAGTGGTAAAATTGAGTCAAAAAATTTCATTTTTATTTATACAAAAATACAAAATTTACCCAAAATTTAGAAATATTTGCAAATTTCCATTTATCTACTTTTATAATAGATTGTAATAACTCCAAAAATAGCTACTACTTTACATTTCCCATCTGTCTACTTCATGTTTGGATAATTTTGTGAATGCCATTTTATTTTTTGGAGACGTTAGAAGGCTTAGAAGTTTAGAAGCAAATCTTGAAATTTTTCCGAAAATTTCCAAAACCCACTTTTTAAGGACCAGTTCAGGTCTGAAGTCACTTTGTGAGGCTTACATAAAAGAAACCACCCCAAAATGACCCCATTTTAGAAACTACACCCCCCAAGGTATTCAAAACTGATTTTACAAACTTTGTTAACCCTTTAGGTGTTCCACAAGAATTCATGGAAAATGGAGATAAAATTTCAGAATTTCATTTTTTGGGCAGATTTTCCATTTTAATCAATTTTTTCCACTAACAAAGTAAGGGTTAACAACTAAACAAAACATAATATATATTGCCCTGATTCTGTAGTTTGCAGAAACACCCCATATGTGGTTGTAAACTGCTGCACAGGCACACGGCAGGGCACAGAAGGAAACAAATTCCATATGGTTTTTGGAAAGAAGAGTTCACATTTGAAGACCCCCTGATGCACCCCTAGAGTAAAAACTCCAAAATATTACCCTATTTTGGAAACTACATCGCTCAAGGTATTGTCACGGACGGTGTACAGGAAACAAGACAATGCAACATGCATATATGACTCACTGGATCCAAAGCTAAGGAACCAAAAGGGAGACCCCTGCACAAAACCTGGCACTTTCCCTGGCTGCTCAGCCTATGTAAAAATCCCAAAGATGGATGGTTGCATATCCACGTACCTCAACTATATAACACCTGAACACCCTACAATAGTGAGGGGACACGACCACCGGCTCCCTACACCAGACACGGAGGAAGTCAGGGTCACCTGGGATCCAGCAAACAGAAAATAACAGATAAATGTACAGCACTTAACTTAGTTGCAGACTGGGAAATAGGATCAGCATGCACACACACTCCAGGAAGAAGTATAAGCCGCCCAGTAATGCATTATGGGGAGGAATTTAAAGGGAAGCAATCAGTCCAACTACATGACAGCTGAGAGAGGCTAACGAGATGAGGAACTGAACACCAGAACAAAGAAAACTCAAGGAGGAGGTTCTGAAAGGCTTCTGTCAGAGCTTCTCAGCTGTCTGGTTGTGACAGGTATTCGGTCGGGCCTGGCTATATGATGGATGAGTTTCATCTTTTACATTAATAATGGAATAACCCCTTTAAGTGGCAGAAGGGTTTATGGGTACCTTCAGGCTCCAGGGCCCAGAAATAAGGCCTACCTCTTCTCCATTGATATCTAACCTATGGCTCAACAGTAGTTGCAAAACTCCCAGCGGGCCCTGATATTACACTGTCGGGCAAATCAGTAATTTTCTCTAACCGACTGGTATTTAGTGATATTGCTGTGCCTGTATGCGACACCTGACATCACTGCTATATTCTCTATGCAGCTATGGACATACTTGCATCGGATGTAACCATTTTATGGTTATAGGGGAGCAGAGGTAGCAGCTACATTTGGGCACCGGTACCTGAAGAGGGGGTTGTGTCAAAATATTTCTTCCATATAAGAGGACATCAGTATTATAAACAGCATATTATAGGTGGGGACCCTGTAAAAGATTTTGCATTGGGGCCCAGGAGCTTCAAGATACATATCTGTATAGGAAACAAGACCAAATATCCGAGACCTATTTATCACCTTTCACTTCTAGCTGGTTAACAGTGCCTTCAAAGACAGCTCCCAGAAGCCACACCAGTAGAGTACATCTTTATAAGATAGAAGGCAAAACCCGATGCAAGTAGATAAAGGGAGGAGTCCGGTGTCCACAGAAACTTTTTTCAAAATAGCATAAAATGCATCATAGGAAATATAGCATCACTAGCGCTTTTCTACCTATGCATAGGTCTTCAGCTACTTTCACACTAAGCGGTAGCCTTTTCCAGCAGGCTGTTCCGACAGGCGAGTTAATTTCAGCGGTCTGTCATTTAAAAGTAAGTGGTTGCATAGCGAGAGGCTGCAGGAAAAAAAAATACGACATGTCCGACATTTATTCCGGACTCTCGCCGTGCCTCTGCCCCCACCCCCATTATAGTCAGTGGGGACAGAGCAGCAGTCCGGAGGCACATGGTCGCTAGCGGCAGGACGGGTCAGACAGGCTGTTCACCCGACGGAACAACCTGCCGGAGGTCCGTGCCGCTAATGGGAAAGTAGCCTTATATGGCAGGCCGACACGGATGGTATTGTTTTGCTTGATTGTTCGTTAGATCTTTAACAAAATTTAGCCATGTTATCAGGGGTGGGATTCAAATTTTTAACAACAGGTTCCCTACTCTATGGCAGATATGCGTCGTCATGACACATGTTTACATATACATACACCATATATATGCAACACACATACACATAAATACACCATATACATGGTACACACACATAAATACACCATTTTAAAAAGCCTAAGGCGCTAAACTATCAGTGTCGTGCAAAGTTTTTTTTACAGCGCTGGCCCACACCTCTATCTCCTCCCAATGTCTATCTGTACATGTCCCAATGCTGCTTAGTCTCCATTGTTCCCCCCACACAGTAGTTCTGTGGATGGTTGAGAGATATGCATACATAAACAGACTATATAGACACTACACTCACATAATCACATATACAATATACACCATACAGTATATAAATGACACCTAGGCTACAGTTACAGTACATTTACCTACACCATAGACATTTTATACACATTTGTACCTAGCACTAAATACATATTTGCATACATATTATATTCTGTGCTATCCGGAATACAGCACTACATACCTCTTACATCAAGTGACTTCTCCTCTGATGCAGACCTTCTCTTTCCTCATCTTCTTTGAGACCAGACCACCATGATGATTTTTCACCCATTTCTCGTCTCTGCAGTTTGACAAAAGACATCTTAGGTTCCTACTTTTCCAACATCCTCCTACCTTCTTAACAACTCACCTGCCACCTTCAATAATAATAATAATAATGTGCACTAGTTCAAAAATGCTCCCATTCTGTGTGCCAGTACAAGAAAATTCCCTCAGTGCCCCCAGTTGAGCCAATGTCCCCATAGTGCCCCCATAATGTGTGCAAGTATAAAATACCCCTATATAATGTCCATAGTAAATGCCCACATAGTGCTCCTCTTCTCTTCCCCATAATGTGCCATTATAAGATTCCCCCATAGTGTCCCCCAGAATGTGCCAGTTTAATGCCCCTTCTTAGTGCCCCCATGTGCCTATATAATATGCCCCCAGTGTTCTTCCCCTCCTCCAACACCCGTGTCCCCATAATGTGCCAGTATAAGATGCCCCCATAAGTGTCCCCCATGTGCCAGTAATGCCCCCATATGGCAGCAATTCCCCCAGTAGATGCCCCCATATTGTCCCCATGTGTCAGCAATGCCCCCATGTGCCAGCAATGTCCCCAGTAGATGCCCACAGTGTCCCCCATATGCCAGCAATGCCCCAGTAGATACTCCCATAGTGTCCCCCATTTGCCAGCATGCCACCAGTAGATACCCCCATAGTGTGCCCCATGTGCCAACAATGCCCCCAGTGCGCCACAAAAAAAAACAACACTTACCTCCACGCTGTCACGATGCAATGCAGGCCTCTTCCGGCCTAGTGTCTGCAGCCTATCAGAGGAACAGGGAAGGGCAACGCCTCTCCCTTACCCTGGTGCTCAGGGCCGGTGCAACGATTTTTGCCAACACAAGTGAAACTACATTTTGCCCCCCCCCCCCCCCCCCCCCCCCCCCCCCCCCCCCGAACTCAGTGGGGGTGATGTGACATGGAGGGGGAGAAAAGCGGCTCCCTACACCAGACACGGAGGAAGTCAGGGTCACCTGGGATCCAGCAAACAGAAAATAACAGATAAATGTACAGCACTTAACTTAGTTGCAGACTGGGAAATAGGATCAGCATGCACACACACTCCAGGAAGAAGTATAAGCCGCCCAGTAATGCATTATGGGGAGGAATTTAAAGGGAAGCAATCAGTCCAACTACATGACAGCTGAGAGAGGCTAACGAGATGAGGAACTGAACACCAGAACAAAGAAAACTCAAGGAGGAGGTTCTGAAAGGCTTCTGTCAGAGCTTCTCAGCTGTCTGGTTGTGACAGGTATTCGGTCGGGCCTGGCTATATGATGGATGAGTTTCATCTTTTACATTAATAATGGAATAACCCCTTTAAGTGGCAGAAGGGTTTATGGGTACCTTCAGGCTCCAGGGCCCAGAAATAAGGCCTACCTCTTCTCCATTGATATCTAACCTATGGCTCAACAGTAGTTGCAAAACTCCCAGCGGGCCCTGATATTACACTGTCGGGCAAATCAGTAATTTTCTCTAACCGACTGGTATTTAGTGATATTGCTGTGCCTGTATGCGACACCTGACATCACTGCTATATTCTCTATGCAGCTATGGACATACTTGCATCGGATGTAACCATTTTATGGTTATAGGGGAGCAGAGGTAGCAGCTACATTTGGGCACCGGTACCTGAAGAGGGGGTTGTGTCAAAATATTTCTTCCATATAAGAGGACATCAGTATTATAAACAGCATATTATAGGTGGGGACCCTGTAAAAGATTTTGCATTGGGGCCCAGGAGCTTCAAGATACATATCTGTATAGGAAACAAGACCAAATATCCGAGACCTATTTATCACCTTTCACTTCTAGCTGGTTAACAGTGCCTTCAAAGACAGCTCCCAGAAGCCACACCAGTAGAGTACATCTTTATAAGATAGAAGGCAAAACCCGATGCAAGTAGATAAAGGGAGGAGTCCGGTGTCCACAGAAACTTTTTTCAAAATAGCATAAAATGCATCATAGGAAATATAGCATCACTAGCGCTTTTCTACCTATGCATAGGTCTTCAGCTACTTTCACACTAAGCGGTAGCCTTTTCCAGCAGGCTGTTCCGACAGGCGAGTTAATTTCAGCGGTCTGTCATTTAAAAGTAAGTGGTTGCATAGCGAGAGGCTGCAGGAAAAAAAATACGACATGTCCGACATTTATTCCGGACTCTCGCCGTGCCTCTGCCCCCACCCCCATTATAGTCAGTGGGGACAGAGCAGCAGTCCGGAGGCACATGGTCGCTAGCGGCAGGACGGGTCAGACAGGCTGTTCACCCGACGGAACAACCTGCCGGAGGTCCGTGCCGCTAATGGGAAAGTAGCCTTATATGGCAGGCCGACACGGATGGTATTGTTTTGCTTGATTGTTCGTTAGATCTTTAACAAAATTTAGCCATGTTATCAGGGGTGGGATTCAAATTTTTAACAACAGGTTCCCTACTCTATGGCAGATATGCGTCGTCATGACACATGTTTACATATACATACACCATATATATGCAACACACATACACATAAATACACCATATACATGGTACACACACATAAATACACCATTTTAAAAAGCCTAAGGCGCTAAACTATCAGTGTCGTGCAAAGTTTTTTTTACAGCGCTGGCCCACACCTCTATCTCCTCCCAATGTCTATCTGTACATGTCCCAATGCTGCTTAGTCTCCATTGTTCCCCCCACACAGTAGTTCTGTGGATGGTTGAGAGATATGCATACATAAACAGACTATATAGACACTACACTCACATAATCACATATACAATATACACCATACAGTATATAAATGACACCTAGGCTACAGTTACAGTACATTTACCTACACCATAGACATTTTATACACATTTGTACCTAGCACTAAATACATATTTGCATACATATTATATTCTGTGCTATCCGGAATACAGCACTACATACCTCTTACATCAAGTGACTTCTCCTCTGATGCAGACCTTCTCTTTCCTCATCTTCTTTGAGACCAGACCACCATGATGATTTTTCACCCATTTCTCGTCTCTGCAGTTTGACAAAAGACATCTTAGGTTCCTACTTTTCCAACATCCTCCTACCTTCTTAACAACTCACCTGCCACCTTCAATAATAATAATAATAATGTGCACTAGTTCAAAAATGCTCCCATTCTGTGTGCCAGTACAAGAAAATTCCCTCAGTGCCCCCAGTTGAGCCAATGTCCCCATAGTGCCCCCATAATGTGTGCAAGTATAAAATACCCCTATATAATGTCCATAGTAAATGCCCACATAGTGCTCCTCTTCTCTTCCCCATAATGTGCCATTATAAGATTCCCCCATAGTGTCCCCCAGAATGTGCCAGTTTAATGCCCCTTCTTAGTGCCCCCATGTGCCTATATAATATGCCCCCAGTGTTCTTCCCCTCCTCCAACACCCGTGTCCCCATAATGTGCCAGTATAAGATGCCCCCATAAGTGTCCCCCATGTGCCAGTAATGCCCCCATATGGCAGCAATTCCCCCAGTAGATGCCCCCATATTGTCCCCATGTGTCAGCAATGCCCCCATGTGCCAGCAATGTCCCCAGTAGATGCCCACAGTGTCCCCCATATGCCAGCAATGCCCCAGTAGATACTCCCATAGTGTCCCCCATTTGCCAGCATGCCACCAGTAGATACCCCCATAGTGTGCCCCATGTGCCAACAATGCCCCCAGTGCGCCACAAAAAAAAACAACACTTACCTCCACGCTGTCACGATGCAATGCAGGCCTCTTCCGGCCTAGTGTCTGCAGCCTATCAGAGGAACAGGGAAGGGCAACGCCTCTCCCTTACCCTGGTGCTCAGGGCCGGTGCAACGATTTTTGCCAACACAAGTGAAACTACATTTTGCCCCCCCCCCCCCCCCCCCCCCCCCCGAACTCAGTGGGGGTGATGTGACATGGAGGGGGAGAAAAGCGACATGGAGAGGAAGAAATGTGACATAGGGCAGTGTGGTGACATGGAGGGTGAGAAATGTGACATAGGGGGAGAAATATGACATGGGGGGATGAAGTGCCATGGGGGGGGGGAAGAAATGTGACACAGAGGGGGAGAAATGTGACATGGGGGGGGAAGAAATGTGACACAGAGAGGGTGATGTAAAAAGGAGACACATTGCTGACACATGGGGACACTATGGGGGCATCTACTGGGGGAATTGCTGCCAAATGGGGGACACTATCGGGGCATTGCTGGCACATCATGGGGGACACTATGGGGGCATCTTATACTTGCACATTATGGGATGGAGAATGGATGGAGAGTGGGGCTGGATGAGAAATGGAACATAGAGGGGAGAGAAATGGGACATAGGGGGGTGATGTGACATGGAGGAGAAGAAATGTGACATGGAGGGGGAAAAATGTGACATTTCTCCCCCTCCATGTCACATTTCTCCCCCTCCATGTCACCCCCCTCTATTAATGTTGTGTAAAAAACATTACGCTCACCTGGCCCTGGTCCCGTCTGCAGCAGCTTTCCTTCTCCTATGTGTGGTCCTAATATCTTCTCTCTGGGCTCCCGACAAGTTTGAGGACCTTTCCCACTCAGCCAATCAGTGGCCGCAGCTGTGTCACGTGTCAGGCCAGTGATTGGCTCAGCGGGAAATCACTGGTCTGACACGCGACACAGCTGCGGCCACTGATTGGCTGGGTGGGAAAGGTCCTCAAACTTGTCAGGAGCCCAGAGAGAAAATACCAGGACCACACAGAGAAGAACAGCCGCGGGCGGGTGATACAGATACAGTGATACAGATGAATGTAGGGAGATGAGCGCTTCCACAATGCAAGCGCTCATCTCCCGCCGCACTGGATGGGGATTCAGCCGGTAACACAGTTCTCCGATCCGGCTGTAATTTTAACAACCGGATCTGGAGAACCGGCTGAATCCCATGCTTTTATGTTATTCGACATCACCACCTTCCTTCGTCTTCCTTTCTGGCACATTGTGGTCAGTATTGGCTCCTTAAATGAGAGATTATGGGGGAGATTTATCAAACTGGTGTAAAGTAGAACTGTCTTAGTTGCCCATAGCAACCAATCAGATTCCACCTTTCATTTTCCAAAGGAGCTGTGAAAAATGAAAGGTGGAATCTGATTGGTTCTACTTTACACCAGTTTGATAAATCTCCCCCTATGTGCCTAGGTTTACAGTTTGTGGTCTATTAAAATATTTACCAGGTTACATATAGGATACCAAATTAGTTATTCCAATTGGATAAAATCAAGTGGCACTCAGATTATCTGTTGATCACAGCAGATGTTCATTCTTTATATACCGTCATCCTGCATGATCTGGTAAATGAGGTGTTAAAGTGGTTCCTGGATCCGCAAAAAACGCTAGTGTTAAAGTTGCCTAATCTGCAAACGCCATAGGCACTAATACGAACCCATACCATCAGAGATGCAGGCTTTTCAATTGTGCACTGATAACAAGCTGGATGGTTCCTCTCCTCTTGAGTGCGCAGAACATGGCGTTTGTGGTTTCCAAAAAGAATTTCACATTTTGATTCATTTGACCACAGAAGAGTTTTCCATTTTGACTCAGTCCATTTTAACCGCCTCCGGACCGCCTAACGCAGATGTGCGGTCCGGAGGCGGCAGCGCTGCGCACAGTCACGCATATACGCGTCATCTCGCGAGACGCGAGATGACGCGAATATGCGCGCGCGCATGCGCAGTTCGCGCCGGCATTTCGTAGAGGGGGGTCGGGTCACCAGCCTGTCAGCCAATGATCGCGGCTGGCAGGCTGGCGATTTTTAAAAAAACCAATCAAAGGCCAGATATCAGATCATATTAGTAAATATGATCTGATATATGGCTGCCTGCTCCTCTGCTGGTTCTTTTCGTCGGTTGGATCCAGCAGAGGAGCAGGCTTCACAGTGAGTACACCAAACACTACACTATAGCCCCTGATCACCCCCCTGAACCCCAATTAACCCTTTGATCACCCCATTGTCAATCACTAGTGAAAGGAAAAAAGTGATCAGTGCAAACTGTCACTTTTTTTTTTCACTGTTATTGACCGTTAGGTTTTAGGTATAGTTTAGGTCCCTTGGTTAGGTAGTTAGCGATCAGTTAGCGCCCAGCCCACCGCACCGCAGTCCGTTATTCGCTGATTAGCGTATCGCTAATCAGCATTTGTACTTTTATAGTATCTGGAAGTGATCAAAACTGATCACGGTCAGATCTATAATTGTATTAGTGTCACTTTAGTTCGCCCTCCACCCAAAACGCAGTGTTTGCCCGATCAGGCCTGATCGGTCGCCCACACGTGCGTTCGCCCACACCCGCCCCACCGCCACAGTGACAAAAAAAAATTTTTTTTTGGTTCACTGCACAATCACTTTACACGCACTGCGGCGATAAAAAAAATCAGTTTTGATATTTTTTATCAACCGCAGCGGCCTCCGGTACTTCGCTAGCCTCCCCTTTGTAAGACAGGCTTGCTTTTTTTTTCTTGGGTAGTCTCAGGGAATACCCCTAAATTTAGTTGCCCAAATGTCTAACAGGGGGTATTCTTCTGAAGAGGCCTACAGGCTTCTGACCCAGTCAGATGAGGAGTGGGAACCCTCATCTGATGAATCCAGCGGGTCAGAATACGAACCTGTAGAAAGCAGTGGCTCTCTGACCCAAAGTTCAGACGAGGAGGCTGAGGTCCCTGATACCACCAGGCGTACCCGGCCCTGTTTCGCTAGACCACAGGTTGCGCAGGATCCGCTTCAAGAGCAGCAGAGTGGGGCTGGTGCTGTCGGATTACGTGGTGAGGCATACACCAGCAGCCCAGCCCTCCCTGGACCTAGTACCAGCACTGCCGTACAACCTGGTGAAGTAGCGAGCACCAGAAGGGCAGTTGAAGCTGGTACGGTGGCACGTGCAGTAGTGACCCCGTCGCAGCCACCGCAAAGACGTGCCCGTAGAGCCCCTAGAATCCCAGAGGTGCTGGCAAACCCTGATTGGCAGTCCCCAACTTCAGCCGCACCCGTAGTTTTCCCTTTCACTGCCCAGTCTGGAGTTCGGGTTGAGACAGCTCAGATCGGTTCGGCCCTGGGATTTTTTGAGCTGTTCTTGACTGCGGAGCTTTTAGACATAGTTGTGGCCGAAACAAACAGATATGCCACACAATTTATCACCGCTAACCCGGGAAGCTTTTATGCCCAGCCTTTCCGGTGGAAACCAGTCCAAGTTTCCGAAATTAAAACTTTTCTGGGCCTCCTCCTCAACATGGGCCTGACAAAAAAGCATGAATTGCGGTCATATTGGTCCACGAACCCGATTCATCACATGCCCATGTTCTCTGCTGCTATGTCCAGGGCACGTTTTGAGGCCATCCTGCGTTTCCTGCACTTTAGTGACAACACCGCCTCCCGTCCCAGGGGCCACCCTGCTTTTGACCGGCTCCACAAAATTCGGCCCCTCATAGACCATTTCAACCAGAAATTTGCAGATATTTATACCCCAGAGCAAAACATCTGCGTAGACGAGTCCCTGATACATTTTACCGGGCGCCTTGGCTTCAAACAATACATCCCAAGCAAGCGCGCCCGGTATGGGGTCAAATTGTATAAGCTCTGTGAAAGGGCCACAGGCTATACCCACAAATTTCGGATCTATGAGGGAAAAGATCAGACCCTGGAGCCGGTCGGTTGCCCTGACTACCTGGGGAGCAGTGGGAAGACAGTTTGGGACTTGGTGTCACCCTTATTCGGCAAGGGGTACCATCTTTATGTGGACAATTTTTACACAAGTGTGGCCCTCTTTAGGCATTTGTTTCTAGAACGGATTGGCGCCTGTGGTACCGCGTGAACTAGTCACGCGGGCTTCCCCCAACGGCTCGTTACCACCCGTCTTGCAAGGAGGCAGAGGGCCGCACTGTGTAACGAAGAACTGCTCGCGGTGAAATGGAGAGACAAGCGTGACGTTTACATGCTCTCCTCCATTCACGCAGACACGACAATACAAATTGAGCGAGCAACCCGTGTCATTGAAAAGCCCCTCTCAGTCCACGACTATAACCTCCACATGGGAGGGGTGGACTTCAATGACCAGATGTTGTCTCCGTATTTAGTTTCCCGCAGAACCAGACGCTGGTATAAGAAGGTGTCTGTATATTTAATTCAATTGGCTCTGTACAATAGTTTTGTTCTCTACAGTAAGGCTGGGAGAACTGGATCCTTCCTCAAATTTCAGGAAGAGATCATCGAGAACCTCCTGTACCCAGGAGGTTCCGTGGCCCCATCCACCAGTGTAGTTAGCCGTCTACACGAGCGACATTTCCCCAATGTCGTTCCTGGTACCTCAACCCAACCGTCACCCCGAAAAAGATGTCGTGTCTGTAGCAGGAGTGGAATAAGGCGTGACACCCGCTATTTCTGTCCTGACTGTCCCGACCACCCTGCCCTATGCTTTGGAGAGTGTTTCCGGAAGTACCACTCACAGGTACACTATTAGCATAGGGATCATCTCACCAGGATAGGCACACAGGGCTATTAGGGCCCATTCACTCACTGCTGCTGCAAACGTCTCCTTTCACATGGGACAAAGTGCATAACGCACTTCGCCACATCTTTGGGCGATTTGCGCTTTGCACATTGACCCATGGGGAAGGAGAGGTTTGTTCTATAAAGGTAAAAAAACAAAAAAAACAAAAAAAAAAACACCAGTAAGCAAAAAGGTTAATGTTCAGTTAAAAAGTTAAAGTTACATGTTCTGTTGCAAAGTTAATAAAATTATTGCGTTGCGGCCTGGTTTTTTCATTTATATTTTTTTTGTCTTTTTACCTTCCAGGTGGACCAACCGATCGACCAGCTGCAGCACCGATGTGCATTCTGACAGAAGCATTGCGCTGCTGTCAGATTACACGCAAGTCGGTGTATGCGGCGCTGCAAGACGGGATTTTCTCCTCTGCAGTAACAGATATGTTTGCCGAGGCATACAAGCTGAGGAGGAGGCGGCGTTCCTATGCTTTGGCAAACACTTTGTGTGTGTGTATATATATATATATATATATATATATATAAAAATATAAAAAATCCCGGCAATGATTTATTCATCCACATCGATTGATGTGAATGGAGAAATCTGGTTTGCCAGGGCATACGAGCTAAGTGGGTATGGATGTAGGGCGGAGCTCCTTTGTCCTGGCAGACGCCTTTCCCCTCCATCTTTTTTTTTTGGCAGAGATTTTTTCATCCACATTGATCGATGCGAATGAAGAAATCTGTGCCGTTCATTTTTTTCTTTCAGCCCAGAGGCTGAACGGAAAAAAAAATCTCATTACCTGTATGCTCAATATAAGGAGAATAGCAGAAACTCCTAATGCTGGCCATACATGTAATGATTGCGGAGACCCTCAAATGCCAGGGCAGTACAAACACCCCACAACTGACCCCATTTTGGAAAGAAGACACCCCAAGGTATTTGCTGAGGGGCATATTGAGTCCATGAAAGATTTAAATTTTTGTCCTAAGTTAGCGGAAAGTGAGACTTTGTGAGAAAAAACAAAAAAATAAAAATCAATTTCCGCTAACTTATGCGAAAAAAAAAAAATTCTATGAACTTGCCAGGCCCCTCATTGGATACCTTGGGGTGTCTTCTTTCCAAAGTGGGGTCACATGTGGGGTATTTATACTGCCCTGGCTTTTTAGGGGCCCTAAAGTGTGAGAAGAAGTCTGGGATCCAAATGTCTAAAAATGCCCTCCTAAAAGGAATTTGGACACCTTTGCGCATCTAGGCTGCAAAAAAGTGTCACACATCTGGTATCGCCGTACTCAGGAGAAGTTGGGGAATGTGTTTTGGGGTGTCATTTTACATATACCCATGCTGGATGAGAGAAATATCTTGGCAAAAGACAACTTTTCCCATTTTTTTATACAAAGTTGGCATTTGACCAAGATATATTTCTCACCCAGCATGGGTATATGTAAAATGACACCCCAAAACACATTCCCCAACTTCTCCTGAGTACGGCGATACCAGATGTGTCACACTTTTTTGCTGCCAAGGTGGGCAAAGGGGCACATATTCCAAAGTGCACCTTTTGGATTTCACCGGTCATTTTTTACACATTTTGATTGCAAAGTTCTTCTCACACATTTGGGCCCCTAAATTGCCAGGGCAGTATAACTACCCCACAAGTGACCCCATTTTGGAAAGAAGACACCCCAAGGTATTCTGTGAGGGGCATGGTGAGTTCCTAGAATTTTTTATTTTTTGTCGCAAGTTAGTGGAATATGAGACTTTGTAAGAAAAATAAAAAATAAAAAATCATCATCATTTTCCGCTAACTTGTGACAAAAAATAAAAAGTTCTATGAACTCACTATGCCCATCAGCGAATACCTTAGGGTGTCTACTTTCCGAAATGGGGTCATTTGTGGGGGTTTTCTACTGTTTGGGCATTGTAGAACCTCAGGAATCATGACAGGTGCTCAGAAAGTCAGAGCTGTTTCAAAAAGCGGAAATTCACATTTTTGTACCATAGTTTGTAAATGCTATAACTTTTACCCAAACCATTTTTTTTTTTTGCCCAAACATTTTTTTTTTATCAAAAAACAATATATTTGGCGAAAAATGTATATATGGATGTCGTTTTTTTTGAAAAATTTTACAGCTGAAAGTGAAAAATGTCATTTTTTTGCAAAAAAATCGTTACATTTTGATTAATAACAAAAAAAGTAAAAATGTCAGCAGCAATAAAATACCACCAAATGAAAGCTCCATTAGTGAGAAGAAAAGGAGGTAAAATTCATTTGGGTGGTAAGTTGCATGACCGAGCGATAAACGGTGAAAGGAGTGTAGTGCCAAAGTGTAAAAAGTGCTCTGGTCATTAAGGGGGTTTCACCTAGCGGGGCTGAAGTGGTTAAATTAACTCTGGCACAGAAAAGATAGCAGCGTTGCTCGATACAGCTTTAACTTGCATTTGTGGATTGGATAGCGAACTGTGTTCACAGACAGTGATTCTGGAAGTGTTCCTGAGCCCATGCAGTGATTTCCCGTACAGAGTCATACCTGTTTGTAATGCAGTGCCACCTGAGGGCCTTAAATCATGAACATTTAGGACTGTTTGTTCTCTTTAATGTTTTTAAAATATCAATAAAAACTATCTGATTTAAAAAAATAAATCACGAGCATCCAATATTGACTGCTGTCCTTATCCCTTGCGCACATGGATTTCTCCAGCTTCTCTGCATCTTTTGTGATAATGCGGATGGTGGAATATTTAAATTTTATGTTAAGGAACATTTTTCTGAAATCGTTCCACAATTTTAAAGACGATTTTCGTCAGATTGCTGAACCTATGACCATCTTTGCTTCTGAGAAACTCTGCCTCTCTTAAATGCTCTTTTTATACCCAGTCATTTGTCTTAGTATTGGATATGTGGTTCATGTTATTGCGTGATATACTGTAGAGTTACATTTTTGGTTGGTGCTTATTAGTAGCAAATTTCTCCTCCAGCTGTGTTTTATTAGTACCCCTTACTTTTCAAGCCTTTGTTGCTCCTAGCCCAACATTTTAAGACATGTTGCTGCCATGAAGATCTAAAAGGGTAAATTTTTTCATGAAATGGTAAAACATGTGATACGTGCTATGCTTTATTGTGAATAAAATGTAGGTTTATAAGATTTTAAAATCATTGCATTCTGCTTTGATTTATATTTCTTTACATTTTACACAGCACCCCACTTTTTTTTTTTTTTTTTAGAATAGGGGGTTGTATATTTTCTGTGATCTAATCCATATGTGGGATGTTCTGCCTGGTATGGCCGTTACATTGCCGATCTGCTTCCTATCAGGATTGCCAATGTAATGACTCTGTCTGCAGTTCAGCCTTATTTTAATTCTAAGTATATTAACTTACGTCTCTTTCACATAACATCCTTCCAAGACACAGTTCCTTGATCTCTCATTGTTAGGTCAATTTTCAGCCAGCTGTCTACATACTGATGTGCATCAAAGTAAACTGCTCGCACTACCATCTTACAGGCCACATCGTGCCACCCCCTACATACAGTAAAAAGTATTACAATTGGCGAACTTATTAGAGCCCAATGTAATTATTCTTCCACTCTCTTTTCATAAACAGAGTTGAAGGCAAAAATCGAGCTGATACGATTGACCCCATTATACAAAATGATACCAATGATGTCACTCAATCCACACCAGCTGTTTTCTCTACCACATATAGTTTCTCTTCTATTTGTAACTTCATAAAGAAGCATGTCCCTATGTTACATCAAGAACCACAATTCTCATGTGTATTGACTTCGGGATACAAATGTGAGGCTAATGCCGGGTTCACATCTGCGTTGTGAAGTCTGGCACTGTGATCTGGTCACTGTATGTGGTGTACATGCTTTCAGCCAGACAAAAAAAATAATATAAGCAGCATTTTTCAGTTTGGCCGAAAGCCAGCATATATTCTGGAAAGCTACTAGATCCCATTACAGTGAATGGGGACCCGGTAGTACGCGGTGGTATCTGGCTGTGCCGGACACTGTGAACTCCGGCAGTCTGTTTTGGCGGAGGAACAGACTGCTGGAGTTCACAGTGTGCGGCATAGCCAAATACCACCGTGTACTACCGGATCCCCATTCACTGTAATGGGATCTAGTCGCTTTCTGGAGTTCACAGCGCAGATGTGACCCCAGCCTAAATCAGCTCCAACACTGGGACAATTGTTATCCCCCGGCTTGTTTTTTTGCCTTCCTCTGGATCAACTTGCAGGATGACAGGCCGAACTGGATGGACAAATGTCTTTTTTCGGCCTTATGTACTACGTTACTTGTTTCATATGCAAGATTCCTCTTGTAAGTCCTGGCTCTCACAAAAGGGTACTTATAAATATGATCCTAATAAGTGTATTTCTTGTAATGTTATTCACACAACTAAGACTTTCTCCTCTTGCGTTAATGCACAGCAATGCAATATGCACGGATTCCAATATTATAGACATATTTCTGTAGTCTCTTTCCATGTGTCACATGTACATGATAGGAGTTCATCAGGTTATTGAGAACGTTTTGTGCCCCATCAAAAGAGGTGATTACCAACAAAAACTATTTAATAGTTTACTCCAGAAACTTTTTGGATGTCTATTCTGAAAACATGTGCTCCTATGGGTTTATATTGTAAATCAGATTTCATTTTGCATTATTAAAATCATTTGTTCCTTTCTTTATTCTTCAGATTTAATTTGTTGTAATCTTTGCTATAATGTTTGCATCTCTTGAAGCCAATTGTGATTAGGTAATCACATCTTCAGGAAACATTTTTTTTCCATGTATTTTAACCCCTGATTATTTTAATGTATTTTTATGCTATGACTAAGACTTTTTCATAGGTTGAAATGCGTCAGTGATACTATAATTTCTTTAATGGATTTGATGCTATTTTCAATAAAGTTCCCAAGTTTTAATGGACGCTGGATTCCTCCCTTTATCTGCTTGCATTGTGTTTCCTGCATGTCCGTGCATCCACATGTGGAGGTGAGCTAGTTACTTATCTAAAGGCTAGAACCTTAACCAAAACAGGACAGATTTTGGGCAACGCTCCCCTTTAATTCCAATAGTGCTTCCTGTTTTGTAAAATGAATCAGACCAACTGAAAATGCAAATAATACTTCTTGTATTTCATATATATATTTATATATAAAAAAAATCCTTTAAAGTAAAATTCTAAAGGCATTTGGGATCTATACACAAAAAGCACCAGAAATTATTATTGAAATTAAAAAGAACAAAAAAAATCATCAGTGCAAAAATCTTTAAAAAAATATTTGACTTCTATCAAACACTGCATTTTGCCACAATACAAAGTTTGATAAACACTTAACGTGTGTACAGTAAGTAAAACTAAAGAAAAAGATAAAAAAAAGTAAAAATTAATAAAACAAGCAAACTAGTGAAATCGATATGGGAATAACTGCAAATAATAATTAATTAGATTAGTAGTTGTAAGGAGTTGAAAGTCACCTCTGTAGATTAATACAATTTCAGAATTTATATTATTTTCATTTCAGTTCAACGGGCAAAAAAAATAATAATAAAAAAAAAAATCCACGTAGTCAATGAGTTAGATGAATAAGCCACGATGCTTGTCATACGCAGATTCAACAGCACACAGCTAATATTGTTCTAATAGACTGGACAATAGGTTACTAAAATGTGCTTTTCCATTGCCGAACCGGGACGTTCAGCTCTATATTATTAAAACAGCCATTCTCTAGAGTCAAAAAAATGCCTAAGGCACCTGAATGCGAGAAAATCAGATTATCGTCTTCATCCCTGAATGAGTTAATACCACTTGTGTTGACGCACGTTGAAGATCGTCCACAATGATGAGTTGACACTGAACACAAAACGTTTGGCAAGAAGATGACTGCTACAAATTATAATACGACTGGAGAACACAGGTCACTGCTGCTTGCATCCCTCCTTCTTGTCTTTGGGTTTACTGCGTCCCAATTTCTCCGGCTGCCGCTTAGTTGGTGGTATAAATATTGGTTCAGTGCCATCATCCATGAAGTCATAGAATCCGTCGACAGGGACAGGCTGGGTCTGAGTTGAGAGAGTTGATACTGGAAATTCTGGAATTATAAGAAGCAGTGTAGTGACTAGACTAAAATGACACTTTTAAAGACAACATGTCCATATCGGAACCAATGAGAAAGTTAGAGGTAGTTGGAGCATCCTTAAAAATTATTTTAGGGATTTAGGTCATAAGCTCAGGGCAAGGACCTCAAAAACGAGTGTTTTCCAAAATACTACCTGTACTAAGAGCCACACAAGAAAGGAAGCGGGAGGTTAGGGAGGTTAACAAGTGACTCAAGAACCTCCATGGCAACAGACTGCAATCAAGCCCTCCATGGCAACAGACTGCAATCAAGCCCTCCATGGCAACAGACTGCAATCAAGCCCTCCATGGCAACAGACTGCAATCAAGCCCTCCATGGCAACAGACTGCAATCAAGCCCTCCATGGCAACAGACTGCAATCAAGCCCTCCATGGCAACAGACTGCAATCAAGCCCTCCATAGTTACAGACTGCAATCAAGCCCTCCATGGCAACAGACTGCAATCAAGCCCTCCATGGCAACAGACTACAAACATGCCCTGTGTTGTCTGATCCCAGAGTCATACTATCAACAAAAAGAGAAAATCCGGCTGTTGAACAACAGGAGACACTTTATTTAGCGGTAAAACTTCCAATCCTCATAGGCAAGAGTATAGTCAACGCGCTTCGGACCTTCGTGTATCAGTCCTTAATCATGATTAAGGACTGATACACGAAGGTCTGAAACGCGTTTGACTATACCCTTGCCTATGAGGATTGGAAGTTTTACCGCTAAATAAAGTGTCTCCTGTTGTTCAACAGCCGGATTTTCTCTTTTTGTTGATTTGCTGCTACGGCTGTGTCCAGGCTGGTACCGTGCTCACCACAGGTGCAGCAGGTGAGAGCAGCTCAATCTCTTCATTTACTCCTTCTACCACAGTCATACTATGTTCTGTCTGTCCAGTACTTGTTATTAACATACATGTGTCAGGTGGGTGAGCAAAAACTAATGGACAGATGGAAGTATTTCAATCACTTTTGCCTAATACTATGATCGTTGGTTGCTCCTATGTGAAATTGCAGAGTGGGAAGCATAAGGCTGGTGGTACCTTGTGGGCAAACAGCAAACACTTCAGACTGGGACTCCTTCTTGAATGTGGGATCAAGTTCTTCGGCAATGTTCCTGGGTGAACAAAGTCTACAAAACAAAAATCATCTCAAAGTTAAGGTGGCATAAATAAAAATAAAAAAAATAAAATGACATTTAAAATAAAAATTATTATGTACTGCATACAACGAATATGCAATTAATTCGTCTAGTCTAAATAGTGGTAAGAAAACTAATCTGTGGAATTATTAATAATAATGAAAGGGGGTCACTGCTTTGTAGAATCCCTTTTTGTTAGAGAAGACCAACTGCAAAAAGAGAGAACACCAGAAGCCAACTGAAATCTAGGTGGGAACCTGACAAGTGTTCGATTCCCCTGCAGCGCCGCCACAGGTGACACAAAGCATTACAAAGTTTTCATTGAAATCAATCTGCTGTCTGTGAAATGCAGGGCTGTGCTGGGTCCAGCCGAGAGAGAAAGAATCTTACTCCAGCTAACAGATGAGGGCCTGGAAAGAGAGAGAAACATAGAATGTGTCTGCAGATAAGAACCATTTGGCCCATCTAGTCTGCCCAATATACTGAATACTATGGGTAGCCCCTGGCCCTATCTTATATGAAGGTTGGCCTTATGCCTATCCCATGCATGCTTAAACTCCTTCACTGTATTTGCAGCTACCACTTCTGCAGGAAGGCTATTCCATGCATCCACTACTCTCTCACTATTCTCTCCTCTTTTACCTTGTTGATTCCCTTTATGTATTTAAAAGTTTCTAAAATATCCCCTGTGTTTCGTCTTTCTTCCAAGCTATACATGTTAAGGTCCTTTAATCTTTCCTGGTAAGTTTTATCCTGCAATCCATGTACCAGTTTAGTAGGTCTTCTCTGAACTCTCTCTAGAGTATCTATATCCTTCTGGAGATATGGTCTCCAGTACTGAGCACAATACTCCAAATGAGGTCTCACTAGTGCTCTGTAGAGCGGCATGAGCACCTCCCTCTTTCTACTGTTAATGCTTCTCCCTATACACCCAAGCATTTTGCTAGCATTTCAGGCTGCTCTATGACATTGTCTGCCTACCTTTAAGTCTTCTGAAATAATGACCCCTAAATCCCTTTCCTCAGATACTGAGGTTAGGACTGTATCACTGATTTTATATTCTGCTCTTGGGTTTTTACGTCCCAGGTGCATTATCTTGCACTTATCAACATTAAATTTTAGTTGCCAGATTTTTGGAGACAAGCAACATGCAGTACAGATCACTTTGAGGCTGTCACCTAGCTTTTCAAGTCCTCTGCATTACAAGTCTGCCCATTTAACATAAGGACATGCCCCATTTCTTTATGACTGCTCAGCTAATATTTGCCAAGTTGTAACCACCTGCAGTGTCGGACTGGGGTACCTGAGGCCCAACAGTAAAATTTATTTTGGGGGCCCACCGTACGGATACATTCAAATATAATAAATAATGTAACAAGTTTTTTTATATGAACATCGGCTGGTTGAGGTGCTGCACGTTGAATATATGTATGTAGTGCAGTAAATCTAATGTTTTATGTACCACTTGAGCAGGGGGTGGGATACTAGGGGCCCAGCTTGCTCAGGGGCCCACCGGAGGATTCCCCTGTACCCCTGTGGGACAGTCCGACCCTGACCACAAGCATAATGATTGATATTTTCCTTGAGTTTCAGTCCATGCAGATGTACAATTTATGAAAAATCTGGGCAGAAATCTTAAGCGTCTCACGTCTTTGATGACTACCACAGCGTCACTCTGAGTGATTTGGGGAACACAGCCTACAACATGTGCGTCTACATCACCGTTATTTTTAGAACTTGATGAAAAGACAGTAAGCAATGCTGCGTGGTACAGAAGATACTAAAGCAAATCAGTCACCAATGGAAAAAGAAGAAGAAGCAGCAGCAGCAGATCTAAGATGATGAGAGGAGATAACAGACGTCAGAGATGGGGAAAACAGGAAACAGAGTCAGCACTGAAATACGACCACTACACCCAACGTGATCCAATCACAAATAAACTACAGTCATTACACAAGTTTACATTGACTACTGCACTGTGTAAGATTCAGACAAACTGACGTCAGTCTCAAAATGTTCCAGATTCATCACAATGGCTGATGCTGGATGATAAATCTGACACTTTGACTCTCTAGTCCAGGGATCAGCAAGCTCCGGCACTCCAGGTGTTCAGAAACTACAACTCCCAGAATGCTTCATTCACTTCTATGGAAGTAAGAAGAACAGCCAAGCATGTTTGCATGCATGGAGTTGTAGTTTCACAGCAGCTGGAGTGCTAGTTGCTGATCCCTGCTCTAGTCTAAGGCCTCATGCACACGACCGTTGTGTGCATCCGTGGCCGTTGTGCCGTTTTCCGTTTTTTTTCACGGACCCATTGACTTTCAATGGGTCCGTGGAAAAATCGGAAAATGCACCGTTTGGCAGCCGCATCCGTGAGCCGTGTTTCCTGGCCGTGAAAAAAATATGACCTGTCCTATTTTTTTCACGGCCAACGGTTCACGGACCCATTCAAGTCAATGGGTCCGTGAAAGAACACGGATGCACACAAGATTGGCATCCGTGTCCGTGATCCGTGGCCGTAGGTTAGTTTCATACAGACGGATCCGAAGATCCGTCTGCATAAAAGCTTTTTCAGAGCTGAGTTTTCACTTCGTGAAAACTCAGATCCGACAGTATATTCTAACACAGAGGCGTTCCCATGGTGATGGGACGCTTCTAGTTAGAATACACTACAAACTGTGTACAAGACTGCCCCCTGCTGCTTGGCAGCACCCGATCTCTTACAGGGGGATATGATAGTACAATTAACCCCATCATATCCCCCTGTAAGAGATCAGGGCTGCCAGGCAGCAGGGGGCAGACCCCCCCCCCTCCCCAGTTTGAATATCATTGTGCGGCCCCCCCTCCCCTGTTGTTAACTGTTGGTGGCACAGTGTGCGCACCCCCCTCCCTCCCTCCCTCTATTGTTTTAATACATTGGGGCCAGTGTGCGCGCGCCCCCCAACCCCCCCTCCCTCCCTCTATTGTTTTAATACATTGGGGCCAGTGTGCGCGCGCCCCCCCAACCCCCCCTCCCTCCCTCTATTGTTTTAATACATTGGGGCCAGTGTGCGCACCCCCCCCCAACCCCCCCCCCCCCCCCCCCCTCCCTCTATTGTAATCATCATCGGTGGCAGCGGAGTAGAAGATTTTCATACTTACCTGGCTGCTGGCTGCTGCGATGTCTGCGTCCGGCCGGGAGCTCCTCCTACTGGTAAGTGACAGGTCTGTGCGGCGCATTGCTGTCACTTACCAGTAGGAGGAGCTCCCGGCCGGACGCAGACATCGCAGCAGCCAGCAGCCAGGTAAGTATGAAAATCTTCTACTCCGCTGCCACCGATGATGATTACAATGGGGGGAGGGAGGGGGGTGGGGGCTTGCGCACACTGGCCCCAATGTATTAAAACAATAGAGGGAGGGAGGGGGGGTTGGGGGGGCGCGCGCACACTGGCCCCAATGTATTAAAACAATAGAGGGAGGGAGGGGGGTTGGGGGGGCGCGCGCACACTGGCCCCAATGTATTAAAACAAGAGAGGGAGGGAGGGAGGGGGGGTTGGGGGGCGCACGCACACTGGCCCCAATGTATTAAAACAATAGAGGGAGGGAGGGAGGGGGGTGCGCACACTGGCCACCAACGAGTTAACAACAGGGGAGGGGGGGCCCACTGGCCACCAATGAGTTAAAAACAGGGGGGGGGGGTCTGCCCCCTGCTGCCTGGCAGGGAGGCAGTCATGTACACAGTTTTTTTGTATATTCTAACCTGAAGCGTCTCCATCACCATGGGAACGCCTCTGTGTTAGAATATACTGTCGGAAATGAGTTTCACGATGTAGCTCATATCCGACAGTATATTCTAACATAGAGGCGTTCCCATGGTGATGGGGACGCTACAAGTTAAAATATACCATCGGATTGGAGAAAACTCCAATCCGATGGTATAACAGAACTCCAGACTTTACATTGAAAGTCAATGGGGACGGATCCGTTTGAAATGGCACCATATTGTGTCAACATCAAACGGATCCGTCCCCATTGACTTGCATTGTAATTCAGGACGGATCCGTTTGGCTCCGCACGGCCAGGCGGACACCAAAATGACTTTTTTTTCATGTCCGTGGATCCTCCAAAAATCAAGGAAGACCCACGGACGGAAAAACGGTCACGGATCACGGACCAACGGAACCCCGTTTTGCGGACCGTGAAAAAAAACGTCCGTGTGCATGAGGCCTAAGTTTAAGAATGTTGCGCAATATCATGGCACAATCTTGGCACAATCTTTAGCAACACCCTCTGCCAGAAAGCTATGCCCGTTCCTTGGGTGAGGCAAGGAAATCAAAAACTATGTCTAAGACACACAATAAATGCAGCACAGCTTGCGCTTGCAATAGTAAAGCTGCCAAATTGTGTTTCAACTTGTCACCAAGATCACAGCTTTCTGTCAATGAATTGAAGCACTATTTATTTACATTTATTTAAATCCAAAGTTGGAAAATCAATCTTCATCATGCCTAATGGATCCAGGTACTTAAAAGGGTGTGTCCGAGAGTCTGACATTTAGGACTTATCCTGTCCAACACTGAATGCTGGAATAAGTTCAGCTCTAAAGCATGCAGAACTGTAAATGCAGCTCTGGAGCATAATACAACAATGTAACTCAGGACAAGTAATGAAATGTATTTACCAAGTGACTCAACATTTTTGGGCAAGTCTTCAGGAGCAGAGGCTATATTTTAACAGAACCCATAAGCACTATTTGTCCTTCTCTATCGGATTATCTAGTGGTCTCCTGAAATAAGGGCAGACCTCAGACCAGAAGTCTCCTGCACATCCTGGAGTAAATGTCACCGTAAACTAGAACTAGAGAGAGTATGGTACAACTGATCATGTACTTAGTCTGGTCAAGAGTTCCTTCCAATGCTGAAAATTCCATTTTCTCAGGTGTGCGACACTCAGTTGGTGATGCTAGGCCCTCAGAGTCCAGTGGTCCTTGGTTAGAAGAAGGCACATCGTTCTAAGACAGTGGAAACAAATTTTGCTTAATTATATATTCAATAGCAGATTCACAGGCAGACATGGAATTGGTATGTTTGCTGTTGGCACCATTTAGTGGGCACATCGTTACATGTTGTAGTTGGAGTCAATGCAAACTAGGGGTGGGTTCTCTGCAAATATATCATCCAGCTCACCAACTTGCCACCCTTTGGCACAAGTGACTTATCACGCAACATTCACATGGGATGCGAATACCAGTAAGATCATGTGACACAGTGACTACAAATGCTGCCAAGAGGCGGGCAATTACAGCTACAGGTCTGAACTGTGTGCAAGTACATAAAGAATTTGGTATGGTTCATGAAATAAGTGCAGCCACCGCTTCATTTGCTTCTACAGGACTGCCGGAGATAAACCAGCACTTGGCTATTTTCTACAGTCACACAGAAATGAATGCGTGACCTCTTTCCACTCCCTTTGGGGGTCCCATTCTGGAGATAGGTACAGGTCTGAGAGGTGGGACCTGCCCTGAGCTAGGATATGCCTCCAATGTCTAAGATGAGAATACCCCGTTAAGTTGTTGTTCTTCCTGGAAATGTATAAATAACTAAGAGTTACCCTTGTCAATAGGGTGTGCCCCTCAGGGCCGTCTTTAACGCAAAAAGGACAGCTGCCCCAGGCCCAGTTGCTCTTGGGGGGCCCAAAGCAACTGCCTCTTGAGCCCAGCTGGCCACTGGTGACGTCGGAGGCGGTGGCAGGGCACACGGAGATGAGCGCTTCCATTATGGAAGCGCTCATCTCCATAGTCATCTGTATCGCCGTCCTCAGGACAGCAATACAGATGGCTGTGCTGTGGGGCAGGGGAGGGAGAGGTGTGTCCCTTCTTCGTTCCTCTGATAGGCTGCAGGCACTAGGCTTGCAGCCTATCAGAGGCCAGTGCAGGCGGCGCGATGATGTCATCACGCCTCCTGAGCCGTACAGCGCGGGACACAGGGCCGGAAGAGGCCTGCATTACATCACTGCCAGCCTTATGGAGGTAAGTATAAGTGTTTATTTTTTTATATGGTACTACTACTGGCACATGATGGGGGGGCATCTATGGGGGCACCCTTGTTACTGGCACATGATTGAAGGGCATCTATGGGGCACCCTTGTTACTGGCACATGATTGGGGGGCATCTATGGGCGCACATCTTACTGGCACATTATTGGTGGCACTTTTTACTGGCACATTATTGGGTGGCACTATGGGGGCACTTCTTACTGGCACATTATTGGGTGGCACTATGGGGGCACTTCTTACTGGCACATTATTGGGGGCATCTACTGAGGCCACAAAGGAGGGGTATTTTATATGAGGGGGCTCCGTATAGGGATATTTTATACTGGGGCACATTATGGTGGGTACTATGGGGAAGGGGAGAGAGGAGTACTATGGGCTCATCTATGGGGGAGCACTAAGAAGGTGTATTTTATACTTGCAAATTATGGGGGACACTGAGGGCATCTACTGGGGCACTACATATGGGGCATTTTATACTGGTAACTTATAGGGGGGCACTAGGAAGAAGGAGAGGAGCACTATGGGGCATTTACGGGGGCACTATATAGGGGTATTTTATACTGGCACATTATAAGGATTATTACTACTACTGGGGGGCAATATGATGGCTTTATTACTACTGGGGGTCTATGGGAAACATGATTACTAGTATGGGCACTAAGGGAGCATTATTACTTCTGGGGCACAGTGGAGACATGTTGGGGGCACTCTAGGAGCATTATTACTACCATGTGTGCTCTAGCAAAGAATTATTCCTATTGGTGGGACATAAGGGAGCACTATTACTGTGGGGGCACCTTGGCACAGTATCAGCTTACCACAATTAATTTTGGGGGACGTTATGTTTACACTATTAGTGTTAGGGGCACTATTTACTAGGCGCAGTTATTTTAGGGCACTGTGTGCCAATAATTATTGAAGGGCAATATTTGCATGGTACTACTATTATCAGGGGGTTTATCTGTTTCTGCAGTATAGTATTGGGGAGCACAGCGGCACAGTATCGGGGGTGGTAGGATGATTTGTCCAGAGGATGGGAGGATGATGGAAAAGTAGTAAACTAAAATTTTGTTCGTCAAACTGCAGAGACGAGAAATGGCTGAAAAATGGTGGTCTGGTCTGAAGGTCTGAAAGGAGAAGATGAGAAAAGAACATCTACATCAAAGAGACGTCACTGGATGTAAGAGGTATGTGGCGCTATATTACCCTGTATGTAGGGGTGGATGGAGGGGTTAGTAGTACAGTACTATCTGCACATTGTAAAAATCTGCTAAATACTATATATTTGTTTCAGAAGTTGTGCTTTTTTAATTTTTTTGAATAATGATACAGCCATTTTATTTGATACTTTGGTGCTGATTCTCCCCCCCCCCCCCTCTATATTAAGGGACACTATAGTCACCAGAACCACAACAGCTAAACGTAGTAGTTCTGGTGTCTATAGAAAGCCTCTGCAAGCTTTTTAATGTAAGCACTGAAAAAAATTACTGCCAAGGAACTCCTCTAGTGGCCACTCATCATTATATAAGTTTACTACTCTACCAGATGTGTGGATTATTTTTTTGTGTGTGTGTTGTGGTGGAGGGTGAGATTGCATGCTAGGGTGTAGGAAGGCGGGATCCAGGGGGCCCAAGTAAATTCTTGCCTAGGGTCCAATCAATATTAAAGACGGCCCTGGTGCCCCTACATAGTGTAATATGGTCAAGCACTGACTGGACTATGTCAGACTGTGCAGGGACAAGTCTTATTGGCTTATTATAAGGGAATTATACCAGCCATTACAATTCAGGATTTGGGGAAAGCTATTCCTGTGGCAGTGGTAACTGTGGCCGTGTTGCTTACCATCCAGCTTTCCAAGAAACAGCTAAACGTAATATATACAACCTTAGGGGGGAAATTAAAAATGTAAAAAAAAAAAAAAAAAAAAAAAAAAAAAAAAAAGGACAACATATGGATCTCCAATTCTCATCAATGTTGAGGTGACCCTCATGTTTAGAATATTAGTTAGATTCATTGTAAGGATAAAAACCTAAAAAATATAAAATAAAATAAATGCAAGAAATATTAATAAGCAGGCATGTGTGCAGCTTTGCAGAGTCACAACTAGCTGCCTATCTCCGCTCAGCAATGTGGCCATTCAGTAATGTAACCACAGCAGAGTTCTTCACAACAACTCTGCCCCTGAAGATAAAGGCTGCTGAGAAAACAGTGGCGGCTTCTTCTGGTAAGGGAAGTAAATGTGCGCAATGACGAGGCTAGAAATAAATGCAAATGAGGAAATATTGAGGTATTTTTATACCACTGGCCAGTGCATCATATCATAGACAGTATATAGCCTCTGAAAGACGCAGCGCCAGGAAACAGAGACCCTCCCAAAAGCCACTGAGCCCACCATGATCACTACTGGATTAACTGCATCAAACATACTCCACACCACTGGATGATGAGCGACTAGGGAGATCTGTGTAGTCACATAGGGGAAATTTATCAAACCCTGTACTCTAGAAATCTGATTTCAAAAGTTAAAAAATTTGTAACATACAGTATTTACACCACTCACACCAGTTTTTAAAAGAGAGTTGGAAACCCGGCATGGTTAGCCTGTCGAGCTGATTTAAACCAGAAAATAATCTTACTCTTGTAAAGGGGTGTTACTAACATCTCAAGACAGAAGTGATGGACGTAAAGAGTTTTTTCCATAGTATAGTACAGTGATGGCTATCCTCCAGCTGTGGTGAAGCATACGACTCCCAGCATGTTCCATTCATTTCTATGGAGTTCTGAGAACAGCCAGGCAAGTGTGCATCTTGGGAGTTGTAGTTTTATCCAATCTGGAGTGACGGACGTTAGCCATCACAGGTATAGTATCATCATTATCAGATCGGTGGGATCCAACACCGGGTACCCTCACTGATCAGCTGTAACCTGCAGCTGCAGTCCCAGGAAGTGAACAGTGTACGAAGCCAGAACCCCACAGCTCTGTACACTGTATAGGGCATTCTCAAGTACAGAGGCTCAACGCCTATTCAAGTCAATAGTCCAATTCGCAGTGTATGGAGCTGTGTTCTTCCGGTTCGGTACACAGTTTACATGCTGGAATTATGGCTGCAGGTAACAGCTGATCAGTATGGGGGCAGGCGTTGGACCTCTAAAGATCCAATATTAGGAAAGGTTATCAACAGCTTAGCCCTGGATAAATCTTTTGCATCAAATTTATTCCCGGACAGTTGATACATTTGGCACAAATTACAGCAGTGCATGCTGCTGCAAAACGGACTTTAAAAATTCCCCTCATGATCAATCTCTCCCATAGGATTGTATAGTGTCTGTAATCTGTAGCTGGGATCCTTGAGCTTTACTCTATGGGACCTATATGCACAACAAGCATTAGTCATAGAACGCCCCTTTAAGGACAGCATTTTCGCATCTACATGGCTGGTTACACAGAAAACTAACATGTCATCAGCTAGATCACAAATACAATACAATCTGGTTTAAAAGGAAAACGCTATTTCCAGCAGTTACCCAGCAACTGACCGGCTGGCCAGAAGTATTCACACCCCATGTAGACTCAATAGCATTAAAATTAAGTTCCCTATGGGTCAATTTCATATCTGTTCAGAACGTGGCAGCAATAAATAGAGGTTTTCTTCAACCGGCTGTGGACACTAGGTTACTAATTTACAGTGGTATGCACCAGTCTGGACACCCACAGTCAAAATTACTGTTACTATTGTGACAAAGTGAGGGGTTGTGTCTGGCAAGGAAGGTATTTTCCTCCCAGCATGAGCGGCTGGGCTGGTTTCCAGCCAGGTGAGGTTAAATACCGGACCGCAGTTTAAGTGCCCGTCCGAGTTTTGGCAACACCTGGCTGTCCTTAAATAGGCAACTGGGCTCAGCAGAGATGTCTCTGTTTTGGGGAATCTGAGGCTTTGTGCCGTGCTGGAGGGCTGAGAGCCGCACACTGGGGAAACAGGCACCCTAAAGCCTGCTGTGGACTACTGGAGGCAGAATTGCCAGCAAGGTGACTTGTGCTATATGAACTTTCCATTGTGTGAATAAACACTGACGTTTTGAGTTAACAACTTGTATTTTGCCTCTGTACTGCGCCTGTTTACCATATCTACCCCACACTGTGAACAGATTGAATCATCTCCAAAAGACATACAGTTAAAGATTACACATTCCATTAGTATTTTAAGCAAAAACTTTTTTTTATTTTCATCTTTTACATTTTCAAAATAACAAAAAAGGAAGAGGCCTCAAAGCAAAAATGTGGGCATCCTGGATGGTTAGTATCACAGCTTGTAAACACATTTTGTAGCCAGTCAAGCATCTTTCAATTTTTGTGTGAGTTATTTTCATCCATTCTTCCTAGCAAAAGTCTTCCAGTTCTGTGAGATTCCTGGGCCGTCTTGCATGCACTTTTGAGGTCTATCCATAGATTTTCAATGATGTTCAGATCAGGGGACTGTCAGGGCCATGGTAAAATCTTCAGCTTGTGCCTTTTTGAGGTAGTTTCAGGTTGCCATTTCCGCAGTTTAAATTGCAATAGCAGTTAACAAGAACAGGGGAGGTCAAGAGAATGTCTGGAAGACTAAGAAAAGTGACAGAGACAGCTGCTCATAAGATTGCTGGAAGGGCAAAGGACAATCCCCACTTTACTGTAAAAGACCTTCAGGAAGATTTAGCAGACTCTTGAGTTGTGGTCCATTTTTCATGGCCTTCAATGAACAGTCATAGAAGAAAACCTCTCCTGCATCCTCACCACAAAATTCAGCGTCAGAAGTAAAAACATCTAAACAAGCCCGATGTATTTTGGAAACAAGTCCTGTTGGCTGATAAGGTTAAAATAGTACTCTTTGGGACAGTTTACACGGCTGATTTTTAAAAGGCAAGTGTAAATAATCAGCATTGAATCCAAGCAGATTTTTACGCCTCAAATTTTTACACTTTTTTTTTAGGCAGATCTTTACTTTATTAAATTCTATACTACTTTTCCCACAAGCATTCTCTGATGGGTTCCTTGGGCGTGTTTACACCCGAAAGAAACACACATATGCACATCTCAAATGGCACGTTTTTTTCTACTTCCCATTAATTTGAATGGGAAAATCAGTGCAAATTCTGCCCCGAAAATAGGACATGCTGCTTCTTTTTTTAACATGTGTGAAAAAAAAGCAAGTGCTGCTTCCCATTGAAATGAATGGGAGGCTGTTTTGAGGCGAAACACTCCAAAATCCGTGCAAAAAAACTGTGTGAACTGACCCTTTGGTCACAATCAGCAGAGGTATGTATGGAGAAAAACTGGCACAGAATTTCATGAAAAGAACACCTCTCCAACCATTAAGCGTGGGAGCGGATCAACACAACATGGGTTGTGTTGTAGCCAGTGGCACAAGGAACATTCCATTAACAGGGGAAAGAATGGATTCAATGAAATTCCAGAAAACATAACACCAACTGTAAAAAAGTTGAAGTTGAAAAAAGGATAGCTTCTACAAATGTATAATGATCCTAAACACACCTCAAAATCCACCACAGACTACCACAAAAGGTGAACGCTGAAGTTTTGACCATGCCCTCTGTGTACAGACCTCAAAAGAGCAGTGCATGCAAGACGGTCCAAGAATCTCAGAACTGAAATACTTTTGCAAAGAAGAATGGATGCAAATCCTTCAAACAAGAATTGAAAGATTCTTGGCTGGCTACAAAAAGCGTTTACAAGCTGTGATACTTACCAAAGGGGGTGCTACTAGGTAATAACCATGCGTGTCCAAATGTTTGTTTTGGGCCCTTTGGGTTATTTTGAAAATGTAACAGATGAATTTTTTATTTTATTTTAGTTTTTGCTTAAAATATAAAGGGAATGTGTCATCTTTAACTTTATGCCTTTTGGAGATCATTTCATCTCAACTTGCTTAACTGTTGGCAGTAACTAATTTTGTCCAGGCGTGCCCCAACTTTTGTATACCCACTGTATACAATGTATTTTAGATATAATTCCCCTTTAAGTCTGGTGTACTTGCCTTTATCCCTATGCTCCTCCTGTCAGTAAAGCTACAAACACTTCCATCATCATCGCTGTCTCCGGGCAGGTCCAGCTCCTCAGATCTCCTGTGAGCTCTCAGCTCCTGCTGCTGAATGTACTTGGCTATTTCCTGCAGTGAGTTGAGGACAGATAAGCAAAAGGATGAGTTGCTGCACATAAAAAGATGGTGTCATTAGTAATGTCAGCCACCGACGAGAAATACAGGGAATCATCATAAGAATATATGACAGTCCCATTACATGCTGTGCCCCAAAATCCATCAGAAGTTATTACAGGTCCACCTTGGCTTCTAGCGCTATTACTATGGAAGCCAAATACTTCAAACAAAAGATATGTTGACCACTCCCTTCTGTTGCAAACTCTCTCATCTCTTGGCATCACTGACCTGGCCCTCTCCTGGATCACATCATACCTCACAGACCGGATGCTTAGCGTCTCCTACTCCCGCACCACCTCCTCGTCTCATTCCCTCTCTGTTGGTGTCCCGCAAGGCTCTGTCCTAGGACCCCTGCTCTTCTCTATCTACACTTTTGGCCTGGGACAGCTCATAGAGTCCCATGGCTTTCAGTATCACTCCTACGCTGACGACACACAAATCTACCTCTCTGGTCCAGACATCACCACCTTACTATCAAGAATCCCACAATGTCTATCTTCTATATCATCCTTCTTCGCCTCTCGCTTTCTTAAACTTAACATGGATAAGACAGAATTCATAATCTTTCCCCATCTTGTTCAACCCCCCCAACAGACCTATCTATCATGATCAATGGCTGCACACTCTCCCCAGTCAACAAAGCCCGCTGCCTTGGAGTGACCTTGGATTCTGCCCTTTCCTTCTGACCGCACATCCAAGCCCTTTCCACCACCTGCCGCCTCCAACTCAAAAACATCTCCCGCATCCGTGCTTTCCTTAACTTTGAATCTGCGAAAATGCTTGTACATGGGGCAGGTATTATCTCCCGCCTAGACTACTGCAACATTCTCCTCTGTGGCCTTCCATCTAGCACTCTCGCACCCCTCCAATCTATCCTCAACTCTGCTGCCCGACTAATCCACCTTTCACCCTATTACTCCTCTGCCTCTCCCCTCTGCCAATCCCTTCACTGGCTCCCCATTGCCAAACAAATTCACTTCAAAGTACTAACAAATACATACAAGGCTGTCCATAACCTGTCCCCTCCCTACATCTCTGAGCTGCTTTCCTGATACACCCCCACACGCACGCACTCTCCGATCCTCACAAGACCTCCTTCGCTCCTCTCCTCTTATTGCCTCTTCCCACAATCGGCTCCAAGATTTCTCCCGCACATCCCCACACTCTGGAACTCGCTACCCCAACATATCAGACTCCCCCCTACAGTGGAATCCTTCAAAAGAAACCTGAAAACCCACCTCTTCAGACAAGCCTCCAATCAGTGACCCTGCTGCCTCTATACCGCCATGACCAACTTAACCCGCACCTACTGTGTCCTTCTCCCATACCATGTAGATTGTAAGCCCTCACAGGCAGTGCCCTCTCTCCTTCTGTACCAGTTTGTAACTCATCTTGTTTATGATTAGTGCAATTGTCTGTATTATGTATGTGCACCCCTTATCATATGTACAGCGCTATGGAATGAAGGGCGCTCTTAATAATAAAGTATATCTAACAAGAACCCCAAGGTCAGGGCTAGAAAGTAACTTCTGAACAGGCCTAGAGGAAAGCGCTAAATCACGTAGGGTACGACTGTTGACAGGACAGTTGCATTTAGTTCATCAGTTGCAGTAATAAAAATGATACATTTATTGTGGTATTGTACTTCATGCAGAGGTGTAACTTAAAAGGGAACCTGTCATCAACTTTATGCTGACCGCACTGAGGGCACCATAAAATAGTGACAGAAATGCTGATGTCAGCGGTGTGTCACCTATGAGCTACAAGTAAGTGGTTGCTGAGAACCAGCATCATAATCATTGCAGCCCAGGCCTTGAAAAGAGTCAAATCTACCTGAGAAGAGTCCTGGTTATACATAATCTCCTGCACTCTCGCCCATCTGCTGATGACTGGCAGTTCTCTCCTAGAGAGAAAGGTAGAAAACTAGGTAGAAGACCAGTCATCAGCAGGTGGGCAGGGAGAGCCGGAATTCATGAATAACCATGACTCTTCTCAGGTGGCCGTGACTCTTTTCCAGGCCCAGTCCGCAATGATTGTGATGTTGGTTCTCGGTAACAACTTACTTTTAACTTTTAAATGACAGATTGCTGAAACTCACCTGTCTCTACTTTATACTGCCGTTAGTATGGGCAGCATAAAGTTGATGACAGATTCCCTTTAAGGCTCCTGGGCCCCACCAACCACGTGCCATTTATGGTACTGTTGTCCTATGTGGTAGAGGGTGCCCAGTAGGCCATACCAGGGCCCAGGTGTGACTGCAGTCTCTAGTCTTCACCCTCTATAGTTACACCTCTGGGTATAAGATGTATCTAGTTGCTATATAGAGCCAGTTATCTTAATCTTACTTCATCTTGTGCAACCTGAGCTGCTCGGAAGTCCTCATTTTGGTCATGACGTTTCAGCTTGGCCTGTAGAAGAAATACATTAAGAACAAATCAAACTATCTATCTAATTTGGTCTCCCCATCAACCTTCTCAATATACAGGAACTGTTGAACTTACGATTCGTTTCTCCTCTTCTTCCTGAAGCCGGCGAGCTAACTCTTCATCCTTTACGAGCTGGTCAGAGCTTTGGACATGAAGTTCTGCCATCTTCCTGTCAAGTGGTTCTATACCATAGGTTGGCCTGGTTTCTTCACCTTGCCAAAAAAACAGAATAGCATCAGTATAAAAACTACTGGGTTCTGGGAGATACTAGTTAGGCAAGTCAAAGTAATGTAGTCGCGCAGTTATGCAATTAACTACGTTGGGTTTAAAGGAGTTTTCTCATCTCCCCACGATGTCCATATGGCAGTGTATGTGATCAGGGGTCATTTTCATGATTTTACACAGGACTGGCACATTCATCTCTTAAAAACTCTATGCTACTGGTGGAATATTGTTTCCAACAGAAGTCTGTGACCTCCAATTAATTTCAGTTCCCCTCTTCATATTATTACACTGCTTTACAAACAGCATTGTCTTCAGATATATATAGAACATAAATTAACTGGTCATTGCCACCCACTACAACAAAATTATATTGCCTTGATGTTAAGACCTTAACAGTCTTCTATGGGATGTTCTAATTAGATTAAAACGGCACATAATCAATCAACATATAAGCACATAGATGTCAGGAAAGTTTTTCAACCACACTTTCTACAACCTGGACCGCATATGGGATTATATGAGTGTAATTCACTGACAAAGAGCTGACTTTCTGGAAATGGCAATTGTCATACATCATTTCTCCTAAAGGGAAATCTCTTAGAATATTTCCATGACAAAACTCTCCCTAACCCTTAGCACTAACGTAGCAAATATTCACCCACAACAGACAAAAGTCAACTAATTGGTAAGGGTACATTCACACTTGCGTTTTTCCTTTCCGTCGCCGAGTTCCGTCCTAGGGGCTCTATACCGGAAAAGAACTGATCAGTTTTATCCCTATGCATTCTGAATGGGGAGAAATCCGTTCAGGATGCATCAGGATGTCTTCAGTTCAGTCCTTTTGACTAGTCTGGACAGAAATAATACCGCAATATGCTACGGTTTTATCTCCGGCCAAAAAAACGGAACACTTGCCTGAAATCCGGCATTTTTTTTCCATAGGAATGTATTAGTGCCGGATCCGGCATTCAAAATACCGGAATGCTGGATCCGTTCTTCCAGACCGAAAGATTATGTGAATTTTTTTTATGCCAGATATGTTTTTCCGGATGACACCGGAAAGACGGATCCAGTATTTCAATGCATTTGTAAGACGGATCAGGATCCTGATTAGTCTTACAAATGACATGAGTTGGCATACGTTTTGACGGATCCGGCAGGCAGTTCCGGCAACTGAACTGTTTGCGGGATCACTCTGCCGCAAGGGTGAAAGTACCCTAACAGAAAACTTTCTATTGGCTATGAGACAGGTGGTGGAAACATAGTGTACGAATTCAGCATGGCAGAGATCAATTTATGCCATTTTTAAAAGAACTCTGTTCACGCCATGGTCAGGGACTTGGTACGTAACTGAGCCATGAGTGGATTGATCCAGTTGATCACAGTGAAATATAATGGAGTTTATCAAGGATTCTGGCATTTTTATGTCTCTGAAGACCACTAAAACTACTGGAACCTGATGCGACACCGTTCAGGGTATATCTTAATGCGTATACATTTCACGGTGCACCATTAGAAACTAGAAGGGAGTGGACAATGAGACATAACTCACACTACCTGATAAAGACCTGTTGGGTATAGGGCCTAGACAACAATATGATGATGTATTAAAGAGGTCTTGGAGTCTAAGAAGAAGACCAAGAGACCACATGACAGTCCCATGATATATCAATTGTATAATTACTGTGGCCACAACATTCATGTAAGTGAATTAGGGATTTTGCTGGGTGCAAGTCTTTTGGGGGATCACTCTCCACCTCAGGATCCTTCAGAACATAAACTATTTATGACAGCCCATCAGAAGTGTTTGAGTTATTCAAGTCAGCCATGTGGCAGCCACTAACCCTGATTGAGGTGCTTGAAAAAGGGACCACACATTAAGGACCCAAAACGTTGCTATGTTTGCACCATACTGAATCTAATAAAGTATATATTGTCCAAGCAAAGGAATGTCTACACCTCTATACGGCTGACTGTTCTGAATAACTCAAATACTTCTGGTGTGCTTTCATAAGTAGTTTAAGTCCCATAAAATATCAAGTTTGACACACACATCAAAGTTTTGCATAACCAGACTTTGACAGGTCTTGGGGAAATTTTTTTTTAACTTTGAAACTACTTCAGATACATGTGTGGAATCAATAACAAACCACTTCACTTTTCTTGATGTAGGAACCCACCAGTGTGCCCTATAAGTTGAAAGATATGCCCGGCAGGCTCCAGTCAGACTCCCATCTAGAATTACTATCTTTGACAACTCTCTAACATGCCATCACGTTCATAAGACAATTCTGACTCATGTAATGTTGTATTAGCCAATGACAAGTCAATAACACACAAGGCTAATGTTTGGTATGTTGGCACTTTCCATAGTGTAGACACAGGTTATATTAAAGCGGTCAAGCTGGATTTATCTCAAGCAAACAACGTACAATGAGACTCACAAAATCCCTTCTATTTTGGATATATTTCAGTACTTGCTGTTTTCTCTGGAAATTCCACTGCTCAATTTCATGGAATTTATATTGTAAGGAGTTTGCAAAACAAAACCCAAAAAGGAATTAAAACAATCCTGCAAATGATGCACATATGAAGTCATTGCTATTACAAAAATAACAGACCAAAGATAACAAAAAAAAATAATTACAAAACATTTCAGTCCACCAGACAGCTGTCCAATGGAGACACCTATAAACAATAATGCCACATACACATCCGTGTAGACAAACTATTTTGGCAGATAGAAAAACTTAGAAACCCCCTGGTATTCTCTTGTATCATCCTAACAAGCTTTCTGTCTCACTTTACTAGAAAATCTTATCAGCTGCCTGGTAATGGGCAGGAAATACCCATTGCGTCTGAGGATCAATATGACAGATGCTTTGCCAAGTTCATCCCTCACAGTTGAGAAACATTGTTTGCGCCCAAAACGTCAAATTAGACACTTAGTCTGAATCATCAGTCATTTGATTATATTTCTATATAACATATGGGCATCCTAAGAGTACAAAAAAAAAAAAAAACTTTCAAGTGTATTTTCTACCACATCCCTGTTCCTTGTTTCTCATGCTACTTCCTCAGTCTCTTAGTGCTCGACAATATCTTCCTTGCACACTAATTTTTATCCCTGCTATCGCCTCCATATAAAGGGGTCTTCCATCTTCCAGTTACAAGTTATTGTCCTTCGCCTTCAGTTTACCAGAAGTGGTGGGAACTACTGGGCCCCATAGTTGATACCATAGCAGCTATGAAGTTGCTTCTATTGCACAAAGACTCTCCACATGAATCAATCACAATCAAATCACACACACAACATGCACTGTGTTGCAAGCCAAAAATTATGATATGGATGTACTGCCTCCCTAATTCCTAGTGATTATATAGGACCACCGAAAGTACCATTATACCTGTGCTCAGAACGTGACTTGGTATCCTACATGAAGGCTTGTTAGATGGTCGATGGTGGCGAAGATCATGGTTTTGGTTCCACTGTGAGCGTCGACTCCTCTTATCCCTAGCACAATGTTCTGGGCAGTCATCACTGTCTGAGCTGGAGCGTCTGCATCGGTCAGAGTGATGCCTGCAATGTTTATCTCGATGACCTCTTACTTTCTCCTCTTTTCGACCCATGTCACGCTCATGACTAGAAGTTCCCTCTGAGCTACTAGGATGACACGGACTTCTTTCTGAGGAACTTTTATGATTCCTGTAAGAAAACTGCACTTGCTGATCTTTACGGCTGGGCTCCTTCCAAACGTCTGGCGTTTTGGAATTTTTAGAGTTGTTACTGTCATAATAGACTTGGCCAAAGGAGACCCGGTTGGGGATCATTCTTCCAGGATGATCTTCTGGGTTTTTTGAGCTATGGTCCCTCTCAGAGCTTCTGTGCCCTCGCCTGTAATCTGAGGCATTATGGTGCTTAGAACTATCATTTCGGAAGGGATAGCCTTCCTCCTCCTCATTGTCCAAAGACGTCAGGTATTGCCGCTGCCGGCTGCTGTGTTCTTGTGTATACATGCAACAACACAAAGCCGAGGTTAGTAAGCGTGCACATAGAGTACAACAGGTACAACTGCTTAAGGCATATAAAGACCTATGCATCATCTAGTAACTTCTGACACAGAACAGGTTTGACTACACAGAAAAGCATTCAAGTGGGTGAGTGAGGCGAGCAGAAGACAAATCTCACTGCACAAGACACAAATTAAAGACATATATTTCAACGTATGTGTGTGCTGCCCAAAGGGGTTATGGTTGAAGAAGGTTAGAGCCTACTGGTAACACGGTTATGCTAAGACCTCCTTTAAAACTACATTATGCAACACAAGTACCTAAAGCTATATTGTTAATTGCATAGTTAGAGGAACTGAATTAGCCCTGACCACTGGAGAAAAGCAGACCACCCTTGCTTGCAGCTGGAACTTTACTTAGTCTTGCTTTGGAATTGAGGATTGATAGAACAGAACACCTGTTTGATGATTCTCAATACAATTCAATAGACCCCCAATGAATTGGTCACAGGACCCCCATTCTACTAAAAGGTAAGGGTCCAGGAATTGAGACTCAGACTTATCAAGCATTAATTACATATCTTGTGGAATGCCTATAATGGAAACACCCCCTTGATCCCCATTTATTTAAATGGAGACTGTCCACACATGTGCCACCTGTGCTCTACTGGGGGCTGAGGCTAAGAAATGTCAGACAAGATCCTCCAATTATTATGAAAATAAGGCCAAAAGTGCACATTATTTTGTGAGGAGAAGAGTGCAGCTACACAGGACAGCTACACTTTCCCAAGAGTTGATCCCGAAACCTATAGTCCAGAGAGGTATGCCAACTCATATAGATATTGCATAATTGGCAGATCGCAAGAGGCAGGAACTGCCAACTAACTTTGAAGGTCTATGGCCTACTTTAGCCACCATAGACCAGACTTTGATAGAGTAATGAGCCCCAAAATTCCAGCAGAAGACAACCCTATTTGGAGGTGACTTTGTAACAATCACCCATCAGGGTCTTTTTCTTACTGATGATCCGCCCCATGTGTACAATGATAAGAAGGATTACAATACAGTTAATAGTGGACCGTTCGAATCGTTTCATCTGGTGGGCCCAAGATGTGTCCACCAATGAACACAATTTCATAGCTTACATAAAGAAGAAATTTACTTACAAAGTTCAGTAACTTGTATAGGATGGCCCACAAAAAAGTAGCCTGCCTCCAACATCTCCAAATCAAATTGTCTAATAGTAAGTCTGTCCTGTAGGCAGTTTGATTTGGAGATACTGGAGGCGGGCTACTTTTTCGTGGGCCACCTTGTATAACTGACCTCGCTCTAGAGTTACAGCCTGTATTATACTCCAGAGCTGCTTTCACAATTCTGCTGGCTTCAGAACTGAAACCTCCCAGCAGTCCTTGATGGTTTAATGTTGAAACATAGCTTGCTTTGGTCATTTGCTTTATACAAGGTGTCCGAGGTGTCCACGTTACACAAAGCCCTGTATAGTGATCTGATTGGAGTGATCTGTCCCAATTACATTATAGGATCTCAGGTAAGCTGTTAGGACTTTGATGACCAACAGTATTGTGAATGCAGCTCTGGAGTATAATATATAGGCTGCAACTTAGGATCATTACAAGATAAGTAATGTGATGCACTTACAAAAGGTACTCAACCATTTATGTTTGCTCCAGTGGGTACCTGACTTACTATGCTGAACATAAAAGTGAAAATTTCACTTCTCGAGGTAGTATCACAGTCCTAAATATAGAGCCCAGGTAAAAATGGCATATACTCAATGGGAACTGTCCCACTGTATATATAGATATTTCCATCAAGGCTCGGTAACACTTACATGACACAGACCTCTTGTACTCTCTAATTATCTTGTAGAATTTTCCAGAGCCATGACCGCCTTTCATAACTTTTTTCTATTATTATGGCCTCGCCCTAACAGTAATATTATGTATAGACAAAGCAGAATAGGCAGATATAATATTATAAGTAACAAGACATTATAGGCAGCAACAGTGACATGCAAAGCAGACATTATTATGTGATGGGTGTGGGATACCTGAACACGTAGGGCCGGCCTTTATTACTCGTATGGACGCCTTGTCAATGGTGGCATATTATTAGGGAAAACTATAGTTAACCCTATGAGTTCTCATCTCTTATCACTATGTCTAATGCCACTGCAGATTCATAAGTTTCTAAATAATAAAATATCAAGCACAATGCGTTGGGCTGATGTACTGCAGCATTGCAATGGATGACTACCACAGAACTGCATAATCTTATGTATTCTGCTGTGGTGACTGAATCTCATCCAGTTGGTAAAGAAAGTCTAATGTCAACATTTCTCTCCCTCCCTCCAGCGAGTTTGTACACAGCTTGTGACATGCTGCATGCTGCTGCACTGAGCACAGTAAGTAGCCTCTCCTGTGCCTCTTCAGCTTTTTCCTCACAACTTGGAATGATCTATACAACTATAGATACGATACGATCAGGCCACAACTAACATGGGACCTGTAGTTACCAGAGCTACTGCTTGCAGTTATTTTTACACTCAAGATGGTGGACAGAAGCTGGACTGCACTCTTCTAAATAGAAAACTAGAAGTTTATTGGGGAGAAAAGAAAAACATTGCTATAATCTTGACAAGATTAGTGGATTAAGGGCATCATTTCTTGTCTCTGTCGGAGTTCTCTCTTTAAAGGGAGTCTGTCACCTCCATATGGCCATATACAGTGCTTACATGGCTCTGTAGCACACCTATACAGGGTTGTAACGGTACCTTTGTGCTTTTCTTTAGACTTGCACCGGCAGGAAAAACAAAGTTTAATTCATATGCAAATGAGCAATCGCAAGTACCCAGGGGCGGCGTTCAGTGTGTGGGTGCCCAGGGGCGGCGTTCAGTGTGTGGGTGCCCAGGGGCGGCGTTCAGTGTGTGGGTGCCCAGGGGCGGCGTTCAGTGTGTGGGTGCCCAGGGGCGGCGTTCAGTGTGTAAGTGCCCAGGCTGCTCTGCCTTCTTTTCACTTTACTCCTCCCCAGTCTCTGCCTTTGCCCTATCGATGAGGCAAGAGACTTGGAGGGCGGGCAAAGGAAGAGACTGGGGAGGAGTAAAGTGAAAAGAAGGCAGAGCAGCCTGGGCACCTACGAGTGCTCATTTGCATATGAATTAAACTTCGTTTTTCCTGCTGGTGCAAGTCTAAAGAAAAGCACAAAGGTACTGTTACAATCCTGTATAGGTGTGCTACAGAGCCATGTAAGCACTGTATATGGCCATCTGGAGGTGACAGACTCCCTTTAAAGCTCTGGCTTGAAAGGTCACCAACAGCATCCACCTCTTTCATCAAATACTCAGCACCCACCCAGATTCCTCCTACGAGCACGCATGTTGACTTCCACAGACTAGAATTCAAGTCCATGAGTGATAAAGCTGTGGAGCCCTCCAACAAGCGCTTTCGTTGCTACATTCTGGCAACTAGGAGGGGCCATAGAGCCCATTTAAAATGCTTAGGCTAAAGGCAGCATATACTATGTGCGTTAAAATTTAGGTTTTGCCCCACTTTTTTTTTCTGTAGGTGCAGTCGCGGTGTTACTTTTTTTTTATAAAATGGCACAAAACAAGGTGTTGCCACTTGTGAGAAATTCCAGTGAGTCAGTGCCGTACTTGCCTTCAGCACCCTCCTTCACAAAAACAGCTTGAATCTATATAATTACTGAAAGACGAACGCAGTTTGTACTAAGTTTCAGAACAAGTTGTCCTGTAAAGCCACCCTGAGGGCACTGTACAGATAGCGTAGGCTTCATACCTCCCCGGGTCCTCTCCTGTACATTTCTCTGCAGCTCTTCCTCCTCCAGCTGCTGTAACCGTTTAGCAATTTCCTATAAGAGAAGAAGAAAAGGAAAGATGGGACATTTCAATTACTGGAAATTAGTTGCCAAATTTCAATAGACTGTAAACTAGTGATGAGCAAACTTGTGTTTCAAGTTCGGCGTACAAGGTTCGGGTTATCTAACTTCTAGTCCGTGGTAGCGGAATCCATAACGGAATTCTTAGATAACCCGAACCTTGTGCACTGCACTTGAAACACAAGTTCGCTCATTCCTACTGTTGAGCTCAGAGAAAATCAGGAAGCAGCAACATTTTAGGGATGTTCCATTGCCCACAGATCAACCTCCAGATCCATAGACTACACAAAGTATAAAAAGTTGTAGCAACAGGTTTGAGAATAAATACAACACGCTCCATACTGCCCCTTGTGGCTGCTATGATAAACTGTGTTTATTGCAACCGTTTTTCATGTAATGAACTGGCAAATGCTAACTGGAAGCTCTCCAGGTGTTGGAAAAAAAAATATTTAAAATCTCACTTCCCGGCACACTGAGAGTTGTACTGTCACCTCAACAGGACAGCCACTTCCCTAGATACTATATACCAAACTAAGTGAAGGGGATTTAATTAAAACAAAGCATCTGGCAGAAGTAATAAAATACAGTAAATCCTGGAAAGCTCCCACTACTCATACTGCACTGCTCACTGTGTCATGGTCCCTCAGCCCTGTGGATCCTGCATAGGGAGTAGAATCATACGTAATCACCCATGTGGTGGCAATGTTTCAGTTCTTCCATAGAGTCTTTGTCAAGCTTGAGATTATATATATGATTATATATGCATAATGAATGCAGACCATAAGACTGCTATGTGGTCCATACAGAATTGGGGTCACAGCACAGGTAAGTTCATTATATCACTCAATGGGCATCTTGATCCCACCCTAAGAACTACATCTCCACAACAGTAACACACAAGTGTCTTTTCCCTTTTAGGCTGCCTGTACATGGTTAGGTTTTTATCAGGTTTTTAGACTCAGTAGTAAAGTTAGGTCATAAAGGAAGAGATGGTATAAGGGCTCACACACAAGGCCTTAAATGTTTTGAGGTCCGCAAATCACAGATCCGCAAAACATCGATCCTGGTCGAGGGCATACCACCATTTATTTTTTAACTTCTTTCGAAATGTCCTTTCCTTGTCTGCTAAACGGACAAGAATAGGACATGCTCTATCTTTTTTGTGGGGCTGTGGAACGGATCAGCACACTGTGTGCTGTCCACATCTTTTGTGGCCACATCCGAACTGCAAAACAAAAATGCATCTGAAAATCTGATCAAAACAGGGGTAGACTGGGAACCAAAAAAGTGATCATGGAAAAAAAAAAAAAAAAAGATAAAAGTGGCCCCAAGTCGTAGGCGGGTGCAAACTGACAGAATGCAGGACAATAGAGGTAGGTAGGCCAGCAATACCATAGTGCAGAATAAAATACAGCCCCAGCATAACCAAATACCACAGTGCAGCATTAAATACTACCTCAGCAGAACCAAATACCACAGTGCCGCACAAAATACTGCCTCAACAGAACCAAATACCACAGTGCCGCACAAAATACTGCCTCAACAGAACCAAATACCTCAGTGCAGCACACAATACTGCCCCAGTAGAACCAAATACCACAGTGCGGCAAATACACTGCTACCCACTACACAGTATGAAACTGCATCATCCTCCTTAGCATGGACATGCAGTAAAATTCAGGAGGGCACCTACGGCCGTTGCTCCTACATTAATGCTGAGAGCATCAGATCTTTCTGTACCTGGCTGGCGGCCATGCAGAGGGTTTGGGCGGCCCCCTGAGCATCGGCCCTCCAGGAAATTTCCCTGAAGGTTCTATGTCCAGTCTGCTTATGGATCAAAACCTGAACATGTACGGGCAGCCTTAGAGAAAAGGATAAGGGAGAGAGCACTCTTGGTCCTGTAGTCTTGGAAAGTCTCAAACTATAATTATAGGGTATCCCTATTTTGATCTTTTGCTATGGTGCCCCATCTCCTCCATTAAATACCCATCAGCCGAATTAAATACCATATACAGACAGCAGGCGCTGCTGGGAAATGTAGTACTACGTGGCAAGCATTTAAATGGGTTTTTGTCAGGCTAACAGCCGGCATTTGTGCCGAATCAGGCAGCCAGATCTGCTTGACGGAAATGTGAATCAGGACTTAGACATTCTACATTTGCTTATTGGTTGTCCATGGAATTTCTGACTCATCAAGTGGTGAATAACTATTTCAACCCAAGATCTCTGATGGACAAATAAACTTTCTGGAGTCACAAATAGTCATGTCATGGAGTACCTCAGAATATGTAGTAACTTGATTTCCCATACTCAGCATTTTCATACGCATTGGAAAGGTCAATGGGACTAAAAGGAGACATCTGTTATGGGTGCTATTTTTGTTGGGCCTAAAAGGTATAACCTAGCCCCCCCCCCCCCCCCCCATTCTTTATACTACTCACTGAGGGAAATCCTTCAAGATCTCAAAAAACAAACATACATAGAGAACATAACTTATATAAACCGGTGAACCTTTGTGTGCGTCGTTATTGATCTGCTACTAGGGAGGGTGCATGCCCGTTTGCTTTTTTCTTCTGTGCGGAAACTGACCTATCATGCATTTATTGAAATCTGCTGCATGTCAAGTATTTGTGCGATTTTTTAAAATGCGGATTTCAACCTTTGCAAAACATCAAATGCACACCAAAAACTGCAAGTAACACATACAGTTTTGGTGCGGTGTGCAATGGCTAGATATTGATGACCTATCTTCATGATAGGTTACCAATATCAGATAGGCGAGGGTCCGACACCCGACACTCCTGCCGCTCAGCTGTTTGAAGAGGAGGTGGCATTTGTGCAAGAGCTGCTTCCTCTTCAACATTACACTGCGCATTGTCTCGGTGGCGCAGAGTAATGGGAAGAGAATGTGAAGAACCGTTGTAATTATATCGTATGAGCGAGAGCGCTGCCTCCTCTTCAAACAGCTGATCGGCGGGAGTGTCGGGTGTCAGACCATTGCCTATCTGATATTGATGACCTATTATGAGAATAGCAAACGAAAAGAGGCAACAGCAGCATCTTCAGTGAATTCTTTATTGGACGAGCATGTAGCCAAAATGTTGCTGTCTGGTTTTTATGGTACACTTTCTGTGAAGCTCGTCCAATAAAGAATTAACTGAAGATGCTGCCGTTGTGTTTGTTGGATTGCTGAGGATCTGCAGTCGTGTGTGGTCACGAGGTCCGTGAGTGCTGCTCCACAATTGGTTTTTACACTATTCTGAGAATAGGTCAACAATATCTGCCCAACTCAACCTCTTTAATAAATGTATGATAGGTGTGAATGTCACTTCCCAAGCCACAAATGTTTGGCCATCCCTCCTTTAACCGCTATGGGACTTCCAAAAACAGCCAAATGTGCTGGGTGACTTACTGAAGAAAAAGGGGCCAATGTTCACCCCTTTCATTTGTCCTATGCCAATGGTGTTGGGAGTCAGACCAGCAACAATCAACTGATCAGCAGCTCCCATATGTAAGGGGGTGGTTCTGGTAAAATAACCCCTAGAAGAGAACAAGGACAACCAAGTCTAACGTTTATGGTGAAGATATAGAAGTCAAAGACTTGGTACAATCTAATTATACCAAACGGTCAAGCTGTAAGAAATATGAAGTAGAAATAAGAAGAAGTGGACTGACAAGCAGCAGGACAACATGAAAGAAATTCAGAGTAAGCATTTTTTTTTTAGCTTACAATTGAGTTGACAGATGAATAACACTATTGATGTCCATCGTCTTTGTCGGTTTGAGGTGACTTGAATTCGGTCTTTCACAAAATCCCTAATAAAGCTTTACAATATATTGGCTATAAATATAAACCTTTTTCTGCCTCACAGACATAGATTCCTCGCAACCCATGCAGATTTTTCATGAAGAGCGCCACCTATGGCTGTGTATCATATTGGGCTCTGGACCATAAACATTCCTAATGTACACTTTACTACAATAGTCATCTTATTACAAGACTCCAGGGGTGGATATCCCCTATAATTAGTGTGAAGAGCGTTTGTCATGCTGCGTTTATTCACCCAGTAACTTCCATGCTTTATCATACTACTGAGGAAAAGATGACTTGTTCATATGAGGAAGGGTCAAATGACCTTCTGCTTTTTAAACATCATCTTTTGTCAGCAGAACATGTAATAAAACCATATGAAAAGAGGAAACTGCAATTTCACGTGCACAAACGATATTCTAATGTTAGAGGTAACATCCTTTTCTATTGAGCAGTTCACGTCCAATAGGTTGAGATGATACTGGCCACAGCAGTGACCCAGTAAAGACTGCTGGAGGACCCAGGAAGTGTAGGAGAATAGCAGATCGGTGAGCAGAGTAGGACTTTTTTAATTTTAAGTCATTTTGTTTCTTTAAAAAATAAATAAATAAATTACTGGCTACACAACCCCTTTAACCCACTCTAGTGGTGGGTGCAGGTAGTCAAAATGTTTTAATTTTAATGGATTTTCTGAGATTTTTATACTGGTGACCTTTCCTTAGGATAGCTCATCAGTATCTGATCTATAGGAGTCCAACACCCGGGACCCCCACCGATTAGCTGTTTGAGGAGGTGGCGGCTCTCCCATGAGTGCCGTGGCCTTCTCTCAGCTTTTCCTAGGCTAGTGACAGCATGTTCATCAGTCACGTGGCCTAGGAGCAGCTCAGCCCCAGTCAAGTGAATAGGGATGAGCATGATACCAAGCACAGCCACTAAACAATGTATGACACTGTGCTTGGGTCAGCTGTGAGAAGGCAACGGCACGCACAGGAAAGCTGCTACCTTCTCAAACAGCTAATCGGCGGGGGTCTCTGGTGGAGGATGAGGATAGGTCCTCAGTAAAAAAAAAAAAAAAAAAAACTCAGAAAACCCTTTTAATGCTGAGGCCAAGTAGGGGATTTGGAGCTCTTGGAGCTATAAAGGTATAGAAACTGAATCAAACACAGAATCCGGCAACTGAACTTGAGATGGTTTAGTCTTCTAAGATTTTCACTGACCACACAAGAATGGGAAACACCTTCCTTGAGGTTATCTAAGCGCAGGCTGTAAGCTCATCACATGCAGCTCACATGTTACAACTGTATGATCTTGATCTACCACAAGACTATTATTGTATTTTCCAGTCACTTCCTCACAAGAAGGAAAAAAGGCCTGCTCCCCCCCCCCCCCAAAACAATACCGCATAAACGGATATCTAGAGAAAAAAAAGCATATTTTTTCTAACCTTGGACCATTTATTTACTTCTATAGGAGACTGTTGTGAGCATGCTCAGTGACATGTGAGGAGGACACAGTACAAGGAGACAAAGAAGGAGCTGGTGTTGGGCTGTCCCCATCATCTAATATCAATGTTGTCACCCTGCGTTATCTACTTTATACAACAATATGTCTCTGTTTGAGTAGACATTTTTATGTTCTAGGATGCCAGAATAATAAAACTTTACTGAACATTACCTTGCATCACCTCTTGATAAAGATAAGCAGCTGCCCCAATATATCTGTTTACTAACCAGCAATGCTAGCACTAATAAAAGAAATGTTATCACAGCTCTACCCCTGCAGCGGGAACCTCCCCCCATGGCCCTTTAATAGAAAAAAAAAAAAAAAAAAAAAAAAAGTAGTACTTGTTTCGCGACGCCAGTTGCAATGAAGCAACAAGGGCACAGGGCCCCTTTTAGTGATACTGTGGATGGTACCCAAGTGTAGGAATGCCAGAGTGGTATAGGGTAGCCTATAATGTCCCTTAATGTTGGTGCACGTGTCACGGTGCTCCTACCTGGACACGCTGGACCCTAGGCGTTGGCTTCGCAGCAATGAAAGGGGGTTTGTTGATGAAGGGGAGGAGGAAATAAATGGAGTCCAGACCTTGTGATGAAGTTGATAACAGCTGTACTTTGCATAAATATTTCTCCAAACATTTCCAGGCTTCATCTTGGTTCCCAGCAGGCTTTGGCATTAACTGTGGCAGGCAAACTCCTCTCTGCTACATCTGTTGCTCTTTGGCTCTGTTGTGCTGACAGGATAACTGTATAACTTAGCTTTAGCTGTAGGCTGCAACTTCTTTCTTGGTAGTCTGTCTCTAAACTGGTCCAGGGAACTTGACTCGTGGCTTCTGTGGCTTCAAGCTGTGGGGTGTTAGAATGGAATAGAAAGCCCTATTTTATGTACCTGTAGCTCTGCCATTTATGCTGCCACCTGCTGGTGAACCGGGCATATTAAATGTAAACATAACAGTTGCATAACATTAGAAACGCACAGTGTGAATGTCCTGCAATAAATACCCAGAAAGACAATTAGGTTAACCATAGGAGATACACCCCTATAACATTTTTTTTTCTTTAGGATGAGCCGTCTGGCTTAGAAAACACATCTACAAATACCATATTAGTGAATTCTGGGTTGACAGAGTAAAGAATAGGAACAAAGAGTGTCTATTGCTCTGGAGGACCCAACATGTCCATGCATTATATGAACAGCTCATTGACTTCAATAGGAACTGTGTAATGTTTCAATTCCCCTGTGGTGGCGCTGTGGGGTAACAGAACACCTGCTGCCAGGTTCCATCACAGACTACATATGATTAGTTGGGCTCAGTGTGACAATCTACAAGTATGATCAGCTTATTGTCAGGGGATCCTACTAACAAAATGGGATTGAGAACACATTTAATGTGTTCATGCGACAACAATACCATTTTTTCTATTTTGTAGTCAGCCTTTAAATATCTAAACGGGCCTTTAATTCTGAATTCTGGTTTCAAAAAGTCGCAAAATGGGGCTTTTACGACTTTTTGGATTTACTGGTGCAAAAATTTTGTTTTGAAATATGGGTGCGAAAGTGGGTGTGGTAACCTATGTTAATGAGTTTTCACTCCAGATTTATCACTGAGACTTTATTTTTTAGGAGGGTGGAGTAGACAAACTGGAGGAGCTTTTCTAGACAGAAGTGTTAGGTCTAACGATCAGCCAAATTTATCAAGTAACATGTGACATTAGATAAATGTGGCATAAAGTACACCAACACAGACTCAAGCCACACTGACTTCAAATATTCCCATGATAAATTCCCCTATATAAATGTAATATTTTTTCAATTTTTGTGGAGCAGAAGGCTGTCTATATTTGTTTACAATGGCTTAAGTAAAAATAAGAAAAAAAAAAAAGGTATACAAAAATTCCCATAAATGGTGTAAAAACGAAACCACCACAGAATAGTGGAGATGGTGTCATAAATAGTTATGCGATGCCCTCTAGTGGACAGCTGTCGCTTTCATAACAGGATGTAGTTCATGTTCTCATCTGAACTCTTGTTTCTGTTTCATTTCTAACTCGGCTTTAGGATCTAGAACTGTGCCAAGAATTAAGCGACTGCCCAGTTTAGACAACATAGTGCATTTCCATTTACCAATGGGAGTTTTTTTTTCCTTTAGCTATCTTACGTCTATACTGACATATGGTCATTTGACAATACAAACCCAAAGCTTGAGGCTGCACTACTGAAAAGAGTCTGATGACAACATGAACATGTCAGGTGCAGTATTGTCATGAAAACCTACATGTCAAGATAAATGCACAAGGTCTCCATGACAACAATAAGAAGGGACCACGGTGTCATCAGAATCTCTCAGTAGTGTAGCCTCAGGCTTTGGGTTTTTAACATCGAGTGATCATATCTCAGCTTAGATGATCATAAAAATGTTTACTGTATTTGCAATAAGCCCGTAAAGCCCTTTCATTTTCTGACGGTAAGCCTCCTTTTTGGGACTTTTTTTCTTAAAGTAAGCTCTACCTCAGTCAACGTTGCAAATTCAAACAATGTCTCTATACTCCTACTGATGACACGATTTTAGCAAAAGAAAGACCGATGTGAACTCATGTTTCCTGTGTTTGTACGTCGAAGCTGAAAGGCCCAACACCCCCGGTGGAATTTTAAAATGACCTTTGCAGTTTGCAAAAGGTGCACATGTAATACTGCATGAAGCGTGGCAAAATGTGATTATAATAGAATTAAATAAAAGCAAAACACCATGTAATTTTATATCTGACACCCTGGAAATTCCCCTGAAGACGCAAGCTGTCATTTAACTACTTCAACCCCGCTAGCTGAAACCCCCTTAATGACCAGGCCACTTTTTACACTTCTGCACTACACTACTTTCACCGTTTATTGCTCGGTCATGCAACTTACCACCCAAATGAATTTTACCTCCTTTTCTTCTCACTAATAGAGCTTTCATTTGGTGGTATTTCATTGCTGCTGACATTTTTACTTTTTTAGTTATTAATTGAAATTTAACGTTTTTTTTGCAAAAAAATGAAATTTTTCACTTTCAGTTGTAAAATTTTGCAAAAAAAAACGACATCCATATATAATTTTTTCGCTAAAATTATTGTTCTACATGTCTTTGATAAAAAAAAAATGTTTGGGTAAAAAAAAAAGAAAAATGGTTTGGGTAAACGTTAGAGCATTTACAAACTATGGTACAAAAATGTGACTTTCCGCTTTTTGAAGCAGCTCTGACTTTGAGCACCTGTCATGTTTCCTGAGGTTTTACAATGGCCAGACAGTACAAACACCCCACAAATGACCCCGTTTCGGAAAGTAGAAACCCCTAAGGTATTCACTGATGGGCATAGTGAGTTTATTTTTTGTCACAAGTTAGCGGAAAAAGATGATTTTTTTTTTTTTTTTTTACAAAGTCTCATATTCCACTAACTTGTGACAAAAAAATAAAAACTTCCATGAACTCACTATGCCCATCACAAAATACCTTGGGGTGTCTTCTTTCCAAAATGGGGTCACTTGTGGGGTAGTTATACTGCCCTGGCATTCTAGGGGCCCAGATGTGTGAGAAGAAGTTTGCAATCAAAATCTGTAAAAAATGACCGGTGAAATCCGAAAGGTGCACTTTGGAATGTGTGCCCCTTTGCCCACCTAGGCTGCAAAAAGGTGTCACACATGTGGTATCGCCGTACTCGGGAGAAGTTGGGGAATGTGTTTTGGGGTGTCATTTTACATATACCCATGCTGGGTGAGAGAAATATCATGGCAAAAGACAACTTTTCCCATTTTTTTATACAAAGTTGGCATTTGACCAAGATATTTATCTCACCCAGCATGGGTATATGTAAAATGACACCCCAAAACACATTTCCCAACTTCTCCTGAGTATGGCGATACCACATGTGTGACACTTTTTTGCAGACTAAATGCGCAAAGCGGCCCAAATTCCTTTTAGGTGGGCATTTTTAGACATTTGGATCCCAGACTTCTTCTCACGCTTTAGGGCCCCTAAAAAGCCAGGGCAGTATAAATACCCCACATGTGACCCCACTTTGGAAAGGAGACACCCCAAGGTATTCAATGAGGGGCATGGCGAGTTAATAGAAATTTTTTTTTTTGGGCATAAGTTAGCGGAAATTGATTTATTTTATTTTTTTCTCACAAAGTCTCACTTTCCGCTAACTTGGAACAAAAATGTCAATCTTTCATGGACTCAATATGCCCTCACGGAATACCTTGGGGTGTCTTCTTTCCGAAATGGGGTCACATGTGGGGTATTTATACTGCCCTGGCATTTTAGGGGCCCTAAAGCGTGAGAAGAAGTCTGGAATATAAATGTCTAAAAATTTTTACGCATTTGGATTCCGTGAGGGGTATGGTGCGTCCATGTGAGATTTTATTTTTTGACACAAGTTAGTGGAATATGAGACTTTGTAAGAAAAAACAAACAAAAAATAAATAAAAATATTTCCGCTAACTTGGGCCAAAAGAATGTCTGAATGGAGCCTTACAGGGGGTGATCAATGACAGGGGGGTGATCACCCATATAGACTCCCTGATCACCCCCCTGTCATTGATCACCCCCCTGTAAAGCTCCATTCAGATGTCCGTATGATTTTTACGGATCCACGGATCGGATCCGCAAAACACATACGGACGTCTGAATGGAGCCTTACAGGGGGGTGATCAATGACAGGGGGGTGATCAGGGAGTCTATATGGGTGATCACCCCCCGGTCATTGATCACCCCCCTGTAAGGCTCCATTCAGACGTCCGTATGTGTTTTGCGGATCCGATCCATGTATCCGTGGATCCGTAAAAATCATACGGACATCTGAATGGAGCCTTACAGGGGGGTGATCAATGACAGGGGGTGATCAGGAAGTCTATATGGGTGATCACCCCCTTGTCATTGATCACCCGCCTGTAAGGCTCCATTCAGACGTCCGTATGCGTTTTGCGGATCCGATCCATGTATCCGTGGATCCGTAAAAATCATACGGACGTCTGAATGGAGCCTTACAGGGGGGGGGGGTGATCAATGACAGGGGGGTGATCAATGACAGGGGGGTGATCAGGGAGTCTGTATGGGGTGATCAGTGGTTCATAAAGGGTTAATAAGTGACAGGAGGGGGGTGTAGTGTAGTGTAGTGGTGTTTGGTGCTACTTTACTGAGCTGCCTGTGTCCTCTGGTGGTCGATCCAAGCAAAAGGGACCACCAGAGGACCAGGTAGCAGGTATATTAGACGCTGTTATCAAAACAGCGTCTAATATACCTGTTAGGGGTTAAAAAAAATCTCCAGTCTGCCAGCGAACGATCGCCGCTGGCAGGCTGGAGATCCACTCGCTTATCTTCCGTTCCTGTGAACGCGCGCGCCTGTGTGCGCGCGCGTTCACAGGAAATCTCGGCTATCGCGGGAGGACGCGTATATGCGTCCACCCAGAAGAGCAGAGCCGCCGCCAGGACGCAATCATGCGTACAGCGGTCCTGTAGCGGTTGAAGGGCCACTGAACGCAGAATTAGGCCGAATGCACACGGCCGTGTGCGGTCCGTGGTATGCCAGCCTGGATTCCTGCTGACAGCAGGAGCGCACAGCGTCATTGGTTGCTATGGCTCATGCGCTTCATGCCGCCGTTGCACTACAGTAATACACTTGTATGATCTATACGAGTGTATTACTGTAGCGCAGCGGAGGCATGAAACGCATGGAGTCATAGCAACTAATGACGCCGTGCGCTCCTGCTGTCAGCAGGAATCCAGGCTGGCATACCACGGACGGCTCACAGGCGCGTGCATTCGGCCTTAAAGGGAACCTGTCACCGGGATTTTGGGTATAGAGCTGAGGACATGGGTTGCTAGATGGCCGCTAGCACATCCGCAATACCCAGTCCCCCTAGCTCTGTGTGCTTTTATTGTGTGAAAAAAACGATTTGATACATATGCAAATTAACCTGAGATGAGTCAGAGCTTGAAACTATGACTCTTCTCTGGTCACACAAGTAAGCCATCTCTTATGTTAATTTGCATCAAATCGTTTTTTTTACACAATAAAAGCACACAAAGCTATGGGGACTGGGGACTGGGTACTGCAGATGTGCTAGCGGCCATCTAGCAACCCATGTCCTCAGCTCTATACCCCAAATCCCGGTGACAGGTTCCCTTTAAGGAAAAATTTATAGGAAACATTCTTTCCTGTATATTTACTTGTATATAAAGTGCAAGTGCTGCCAAAAATTACAAGGAAAAGGGGCACTCCGATACAACCTGTATATCACATAAAGGAGGGCCTCATTTATATTGTGGTACAATTTATGAATGTAGGAGTCCCACTACATGAACAAGCCTAGGCACTAAGTGAAAGGCCTGCCAAAAATTACAATGAACCGGCACTCCAATACACCCTTTGTTACACATAAAGGAGGGCATCATAATCAGCCTTGAAAAATTATGATTATGATTGATGGCCTGCTGGTGACCCTCAAAAACATTTGGATCAAGGGATTGCTGATCTGACCATGTAAAACATTATGGATGAGGGCCTGCTGCCGCTTTGGTGACTCTAGTTAACTTGGGGCCGATTACACATCCCGCTTTCCTCTGGTGGAGTAGAGAAGTCAGGGGCAATCCAGGCCTTGTTCATTTTTATAAGAGTCAACCTGTCAGCATTTTCAGTTGACAGGCGGATACGCTTCTCATAATGCCACCAGCAGCACTAAATACCCGCTCAGATAAAACGCTGGAGCAGGGCAGGCCAGCACCTCCAAGGCGTAGAGCGCCAGTTCGTGCCACGTGTCCAGCTTGGACACCCAGTAGTTGTAAGGCACTGAGGGATCATTGAGGACGCTGACACGGTCTGCCATGTACTCCTTCACCATCTTCCAAAAATGTTCTCTCCTTGTGACAGTGGGCCGTGCATCAGGGTGAGGGTGTCATGAAAATGTCCCAGGCTTTGGAGAGTGTTGCCCTGCCTCTGTTGGTGAAACTGCTGTGTATTCCCCTTGTCTCCCCTCCTCGGTTGGCCAAAGAACTACGGACTCTGCCGCCAGCCTGGTCAGATTGAAATTTTTGGAGCAATTTTTCAACAAGGACTTTCTAGTATTGCACTGTTTTGCTCGTCCTCTCCACCAGAGGAATGAGATGAGAAGTTCTCTTTGTAGCAGGGGTCCAGAAGGGTGAACAACCAGTAATCCGTGTTGTCTAAAATGCGTATAACGTGCGGGTCGTGGGAAAGGCAGCCTAACATGAGGTCAGCCATGTGTGCAAGAGTACCAACAGCCAAGACTTCGCTGTTGTCATCAGGAGGATCACTCTCAATCTCCTCATCCTCTTCTGCCCACCCACGCTGAACAGATGGAATTAAACTTCCATGGGTACTACCCTCTGTAGCGGAGGCAACCGTCTCCTGCTACTCATCCTCTTCATCGTCCAATTCACGCTGAGAAGACGAACTGAGTGTGGTCTGGGTATCACCCTGCGTAATGTCTTCCCCCATTTCCACCTCTTCCACATGCAAAGCGTCGTCCTTAATTGTGAGCAGCGAGCGTTTGAGAAGACACAGAAGTAAGATGGTTACGCCGATAATAGCATTATCGCCGCTCACCATCTGGGTTGATTCCTCAAAGTTTCTTAAAACCTCACAGAGGTCAAACATCCATGCCCATCCTCACTTGTGAATAGCGGAAGCTGACTGGAAAGGCGACAACCATGTTGCAGCTGGTATTCCACTACTGCCCTTTGCTGCTCACAAAGCCTGGCCAATATGTGAAACATGGAGTTCCAGCGCATGCTCACGTCGCACAACAGCCGGTGAGCTGGCAATTTCAAGCGCTGCTGCAGCACAACAGACCAGCTGAAGCGGTCAGTGACTTGCGGAAATATGCACACAAGTGGCACACCTTCACCAGTAGCTCAGGAAATTTTTAGAAACCACTGAACCACAAAGGTTGAACACGTGGCCTAGGCATGGTCTAAGCTTGCCGAGCTCCAAAGCCCCTACCAAGTTACGGCCATTATCAGACACAACATGCCTGGTTCTAGGTTGAGTGGAGAGAGCCACAGCTCAGTCTGGTCTCCTATCCCCTGCCACAGCTCTGCGGCGGTGTGTGGTTTGTGCCCTAAGTATATCAGCTTCAGCACGGCCTATTGCCGCTTTCCCACTGCAGTGCTACACTGCTTCCAGCAACCGACTGATGACTGACTGGTGCTGCACGTAGATAATTCAGAGGTGGAAGTGGAGGAGAAGTGGGGGGTTGGAGCCACTAACGTAGGTGCTGGTGGAAACCCTGATCGACGTAGGGTCTGCAATCCTTGGCGCCGGATTGCAGCTTTCCCAGCTTTCCCAGACTGCAGAATGTCAGATCAGCCAGTTTATGAATCTGTAAATCCCCAGTCATGTATAATACCTAGCTGGATTTGCTAGCCAGGATCCTGGAAAAGCTGAATAAGCTTACCAGTGAAAAATCCTCCATACTGTAGCATTGCTAGACAGATTTGTCATTCAGGGTAATGTGAAATCTGAGTAACAAATTAATATTATATATATATATATATATATATATATATATATATATATATATATATATATACACACACATACATACATACATACATACATACATACATACATATACACATACACACATATACACACACACACACACAGTACAGACCAAAAGTTTGGACACCTTCTCATTCAAAGAGTTTTCTTTATTTTCATGACTATGAAAATTGTAGATTCACACTGAAGGCTTCAAAACTATGAATTAACACATGTGGAATTATATACATAACAAAAAAGTGTGAAACAACTGAAAATATGTCATATTCTAGGTTCTTCAAAGTAGCCATCTTTTGCTTCGATTACTGCTTTGCACACTCTTGGCATTCTCTTGATGAGCTTCAAGAGGTAGTCACCTGAAATGGTCTTCCAACAGACTTGAAGGAGTACCCAGAGATGCTTAGCACTTGTTGGCCCTTTTGCCTTCACTCTGCGGTCCAGCTCACCCCAAACCGTCTCGATTGGGTTCAGGTCCGGTGACTGGAGGCCAGGTCATCTGGCGCAGCACCCCATCACTCTCCTTCGTGGTCAAATAGCCCTTACACAGCCTGGAGGTGTGTTTGGGGTCATTGTCCTGTTGAAAAATAAAATGATGGTCCAACTAAACGCAAACCGGATGGAATAGCATGCCGCTGCAAGATGCTGTGGTAGCCATGCTGGTTCAGTATGCCTTCAATTTTAAATAAATCCCCAACAGTGTCAACAGCAAAGCACCCCCACACCATCACACCTCCTCCTCCATGCTTCACGGTGGGAACCAGGCATGTAGAGTCCATTCATTCACCTTTTCTGCGTCGCACAAAGACACGGTGGTTGGAACCAAAGATCTCAAATTTGGACTCATCAGACCAAAGCACAGATTTCCACTGGTCTAATGTCCATTCCTTGTGTTCTTTAGCCCAAACAAATCTCTTCTGCTTGTTGCCTGTCCTTAGTAGTGGTTTCCTAGCAGATATTCTACCATGAAGGCCTTATTCACACAGTCTCCTCTTAACAGTTGTTCTAGAGATGTGTCTGCTGCTAGAACTCTGTGTGGCATTGACCTGGTCTCTAATCAGAGCTGCTGTTAACCTGCGATTTCTGAGGCTGGTGACTCGGATGAATTTATCCTCCGCAGCAGAGGTGACTCTTGGTCTTCCTTTCCTGGGGCGGTCCGCATGTGAGCCAGTTTCTTTGTAGCGCTTGATGGTTTTTGTGACTGCACTTGGGGACACTTTCAAAGTTTTCCCAATTTTTCGGACTGACTGACCTTCATTTCTTAAAGTAATGATAGCCACTCGTTTTTCTTTACTTAGCTGCTTTTTTCTTGCCATTATACAAATTCGAACAGTCTATTCAGTAGGACTATCAGCTGTGTATCCACCTGACTTCTCCACAACGCAACTGATGGTCCCAACCCCAATTTATAAGGCAAGAAATCCCACTTATTAAACCTGACAGGGCACACCTGTGAAGTGAAAACCATTTCAGGTGACTACCTCTTGAAGCTCATCAAGAGAATGCCAAGAGTGTGCAAAGCAGTAATCAAAGCAAAAGGTGGCTACTTTGAAGAACCTAGAATATGACATATTTTCAGTTGTTTCACACTTTTTTGTTATGTATATAATTCCACATGTGTTAATTCATAGTTTTGATGCCTTCAGTGTGAATCTACAATTTTAATAGTCAGTCATGAAAATAAAGAAAACTCTTTGAATGAGAAGGTGTGTCCAAACTTTTGTATATATATGTAAAACAAATAAACGATATGGACTTGTAGTAGGGACTGCTAAATAACCGCAATGTTAGCTCCTGAAACAGGGAGCGCCGATGTGCTTAGCTGTTTCCCGGCCAGCTGGTGGTCGGGGCAGTGTCTCATTGCGCCTTAGTAACGGCTAGATGAGACAACCCGTTTAAGGTCTGCCTTAGCAACCCATGCTGAAAATGGGGCCTCAGGAGCACCTAATGGGTGTTTTTTATTACCTCCCCAAATCCTAATATTAAAATCTCTTAGAATTTTTCTTACGTTACTTTATGTATGCAGTTGTTATTTGGGCACTGTGTGTGTTGGTGTTACTTGAATACTGTGTGGTGGTAGCATGGTGTGGCACTGTATATATACTATTATAGGGTGTAGTGCTGGAGGTGTCAGCTCTCTATAGTATTGATATTTGGGCACCTGTAATACGTGATTTGTATATGATATAGCGGAGAGAGGGTGCCAACAGAGGGTATCACCAAGGCACCATCCAATGCAAGTCTCACAGCAGCTAGAAAACAAGCAGCTCATATAACTACGCAATATAATAGTAAAACTTCCCCATGACAGTCATTCAAAAGAATCAAACATTGTCCTAATTCCTAGCAGGAAGCAGGAAATATTTCACAATTAACCACATGGTGGTTTACGAGGGAATTGTACCGCTATGTCAGTGAGTGACAAGTGCTAGCGCAAGGTGATGCATTAGCTTTCTGGTGGACCAATCTCTATGTATGATATCCTGCATACCCTTGGCTTTGTGGTGGCAGTACAGGTACTCTACAGTGGCTCTGGCAACCTCAATAGCTATATAACAGTATAATAAGGCTGGGATTCATATATCGATGGCCAGTCTTCCGGGTAGCTCACCAATATCAAATTGGAGGGTGTCAAACTCCTGGCACACCTGCCGATCAGCTGGCTGAAGAAGCCACGGCACTCTGTGAGGTATATTGTAGAGCGGCTCTGCCTGATATTGCAGCTTAGGCCTGTTCAATGGGACCGAGCAGCAACTACAAGTTATGTGACCAATGAACATGACATCACTGACTTAGGAAGTGGCCGCAGCGCTCACCAGGGCACCACAGCCTCTTCACACAGCTCATCATGGGGGTGTCATAAGTCAGACCCCCACCTATCAGATATTGATGACCTATACCTATACTCCCTGTTAGGCATATGGACATTACAGAAGGGTTTCCTGTCCTTCTATGAGCCACAGTGGAAAACTACTGGCTCCCACTTTGGTATATCTGTACCATTTATGTATTAGGTTGGCCATTTATTTGGAAGGTCAACACTAAGGCTGGCCCTGACCGTATCAATGTATTGTTTGGGGACATGTGACCTCTATGGCCAGTTACTGGCTGCAGAGGCGCACCCTTGTCCATGGTGGAAAATGCTAAGCCTGTTGTACTTTCCACTAGTTTGATAAATGACCCAATATGTCTTTAGACATAGAAGTAACACATTACGACTGCTGCCCATGGCCATTTATGGAGAGGGATGGGGGAGGAGTGAACACCTGCTGAGTGAGAGAGGCACAGAGATGCCACTTGTGCTTCTATTACGTATTCCAATGTCTCACTCCAGTGCTGGAATCCCAGCTACTCTGTACTGTTGCATAATGCTCTTCATGTTGCTGCCGCTTCTGGGGCCATGCTACAGAAAGATAGGGGAGCAGGATTTACTCTTCTCTACGTGTGCTTTGTATGGGAGACATCATAGCAACTAGTGTATACCCACTAACTCAGACAAAACTGACAATTGGAGATGGAGAGGGGAAAACTTGGGAGAAATGGAGAATACAAAGTCATTTAAAGGGGTTGTCCGGGTTTAGAGCTGAACCCGGACAAACTTATATTTTCACCCAGGCAGCCCCCCTGACAAGAGCATCTGAGCATTTCATGCTCTGATGCTCTCCCTTGCCCTGCACAGGATCGTGCGACAACACACTGCTAGGTGGAGGCTATTGCCCAGCAGTGTGTTTGGTATCGGCACCGTCACCGTTTTACAGGCTAGGGCAGTGCTAAAGCCTGCCCATCGGTGACATCAGCCTCCGCCTGGCAGCCCTAAGGAGAGCCTGGGACGTCACCGGATCCCCATGAAAATGCCTTTACCCTATGCGATTCTGTGCAGGGCAAAGGAGAGCATCGGAGCTCTTTTCAGGGGGGCTGCCTGGGTGAAAATATGGGTAAGTCCAGGTTCAGAGCTTAAAGGGGTATTCTGGTTACATTAAGTTATCCCCTATCCACAGATCTTGGTCATTTCTATGGGAGATCCATATTCCCATAGAAATGAATGGAGTGGTCACACGCATGCCCAACCAGCTGCTCCGCTCATTTCAGGGGGCTGCAGGGAGTACTTGGCCCCTGTTCTCGTGATCAGTAGAAGTCCCAGTGGTAGGACCACCACTGATCTAATTGTTATCCTCTATTCCCAAACATGGAAGTCACTTTCAAATCAAAATGGAAGTCACAATCAAAATCAAAATGCAAAATCTGCCATGTGAACAAGCTCTAATTTTTTTCAGATATAGCGCTCCTCATTTACTCACATGACAAGTTTATTTCTAAAAGTCACCTGAAACTAGAGTTACACTTGAATAACACGGCAAAAGAAAGCTGGAAGGGAATGCTGCAGACAGCAAAGTGATATTACATGGTGCCCATTCAAACAGATGGCCGACCATGGTTTCCCCAATTTCTGCAGATCGGATGTAGCTTTTTGTTATCAGCGGTCCGCTTTGGCCAATAGAGGAGGGTCCTCTCCCCCACAGCGTCCATATGTTCCATTGAGGTGTATGCTCCGAGGTTTCGCTAATTGGACAATCCCTTTAACAGATGAAGAAAGAGTGCTTTGCCCACGGGCCATTCTTTTGCTTATTTTACCAAACCTTAAAGCCACAATATTTCTGTAAACTACAATTTGCAGACATTAGGAAGTGTGACTGAATACGACAATAAGAAAACTCGGCAACTCCAGTCTCACATCAGCGTAAGTCACAACTTCCAGAGTAATACAACTATTATCAGGTTTCGCAACCGTGAGTCATAATTTGGTTAACCATAGTGGTTATGTAGGACTACGGACAACCGCTGTGACTTGGCAAATGTGACTGGATTTTACATAGGACAAAAGTAAGAAAAAATAGTAACCAGAGAAGCTTTTATGTGATCGATGTTTTGAAATAAAATGCCAGAATTACAGTACAGACTGTCACATGTGAATAAATGCAGCAGGAGGGAAGAGTCCTCAGTGACCAGGTCTGGATGTCAACCGGTCTCTGAATAAGCACCACAATTTTAGAAGTTAATTTTCTTATACAATGTCCATGTATGTTGGAGACGTTAGACCGTTACTTTTAAAAACAATACTGCTTGTGACCACTAGGTGGCAATGCAGGCCTCATACAGTTTTTTCATAGCATACAAGGGCTCATGCACATGAACGTAAGGGCTCAGTGTCAGTACTACTGGCCGCGTGCACTCTGTGCTGCAGATGGGGACCCACTGACTTGAATGGGTCCGCGATCCGCAATATACGACGAAAGATAGGACTTCACCTATCTTTTGTGGAGCAGAGGCACGGATTAGAAGCCCACGGAAATACTACAAAGCTCTCCTGGGTCCGTGCCTCCATATGTTTTATCTTTGGCCATACCTTGCATATCACGGACCCATATAAGTCAGTGGGTCCGCACCGCAATACAGAGTGCACATGGCCGGTGCCCGAGCATTTTGGACCGCTGAGCCAGTACGGTCGTGTGCATGAGCCCTAAGGATAGAAATGGCTCGTTCTACTGTGCAGATAGGAATCCGAGAGAAGGTAAAGCTTGGCCACTACACTGACCTACAGTTACACTTCAGGAACAGGACTGTTACAGTTTTGCAGATTGCATAATAATAATATTAATAATAATAACAATAATAATAAGTGTTTTTAAAAAGGGGCTTCTTGTTTTATGGAAATATACTAGTCAGCCATAACATGCAGGCTGAGGGCTACATAGCCATGCTGACCGCTGTCTACTCTTAAATGAGCCTTCAAAAGGCATGTGGGCACCAGAAATGGAACAAGGAGCAATGAAAGTAGGTGGCACAGTCTTTTTCTTTTACATTATGGGTGTGTACGTTGCTTACCTAAGGAAGAGATGGCACCAGGATGCACTATGGGAAGAAGGCAAGCTGGCGGAGGCAGTGTGATGCTCTGGGCAATGTTTTTTAGGCTACTTTCACACTAGAATTTTTGCTGGATGCGGCAGTGTTCAGCAAAAACCCTTCCGTTACTGATAATACAACCATCTGCATCTGTTATGAACGGATCCGGTTGTATTATCTTTAACATACTCAAAACAGATCAGTCATGAGCTCTATTGAAAGTCAATGGGGGGCGGATCAGTTTTCTATTGTGTCAGAGAAAACGGATCCATCCCCATTGACTTGCATTGTGGGTCTTGCTCCGCACCCCAGGATGGAAAGCGAAACCGCAGCATGCTGCAGTTTGCTCTCCGGTATAAGAACGGAACGGAATGCATTTTGGAGCATTCCGTTCAGTTACGTTTTGTCCCCATTGACAATAAATGGGGACAAAGCGGAAGCGTTTTTTTCCGGTATTGAGACCCTCTGACGGATCTCAATACCGGAAAATATTAACGCTAGTGTGAAAGTAGCCTTACTGGGAAACCTTGGGTCTTGACATTCATCTGGATGTTACACAATGTTAGTTTTAATGTTATGGAGGATTGGGGTAGGTATTATGATGAATTCTGCAACGTCCTAACATATCATGGGATGTTAACGGTCATTATATAACAAAAGAGAGCTCAAGTGGAACGATTACTTTAAAAGAACCCTTTAAATTCTGTATACTGGGCAGAGCTGGAACTGGCTGCACAGTGACCGGGATGTGAGAGACAAGAATTCGGCTTCCTTTCACACCGTGCTCCAAAAACAACAACTGTTCAGGATGGAGGGTCCTGGGACAACGGTCACAGCCAGGATTATTAGAATATGTTCCCACAGCATATTCCGCCCTGAAATCCATGTGGAAACCATGGTAAATCAGTGTTCCACTGTTCCCAATAGGAATCACATTGTGGTTTATACACTAGCAGATTATGTCCCTTATTGGCACTGAAGCCGTGGTGGATATCCACACATGGTATGGTCGGATTCACGGGATAAATTACAAATCTGCAGCAGAAATCAGAGGGCAAATTTTCTGGCACCAAGCCCACTGCAAATATAATCCCATAATCCTGCACAGCTTGGTTTACATTTAGGAGTCTGGAAAAGTCGTGTCACGGCCACTTTGTGAAATAAAATGGCACATGCAGAGCCAGCATCTTCAGCAGGAAGACCTGGGCAGATCTTAGAGCCTACTGGACTTGAGGGACCCTATGGTGATTCGGGAAAATCTGGGGCTCACTGTGACTGTAACCCACAGGACTGCATATACTTGGAGCCAGCCGTGGTCATATTGGTGGTCCCCCACCACTAAAAAATTTCCCCCTCTGTAAAAATGCTTTTAACACCTCAATTTTATCATTAGATAAGACTGACTGAAGTTTAAGGCTTAACGTACTTGGCAATCTCAGTCCCATATACAGTGAATGGATCAGTAGTGCACAATTGCGTGATCATAACTCCAATCGGAGGGGTGAGGGACTCTGATTCTCCTGATCAGTGGTCAGACACTCAGCAATCAGACATTTATCAATCCAGCTGAAGCACATGGTTTGTGGGCCAAACCCTTTAAAACCACATCTACCAACAAAAGTTACGACAAGAAACTGGCAGCAGCAGGTTAGTCAATGCGGTAATGAATTCTCTCCTGCAAGGCAATAATATAATTACAAGGCATCTGGTAGAAGTTTTGACCATGCAAAACTGCTGACTACACCAGGTAGCTGCTGGGTTGAGAAGGGCAAACATACTTTTTTTGCAGAGTATTTATTATCAGGAGCAGTATGAATATGAACTTTTATTCCAGCAGGTTCTGCTTCTACAAGTGCACTGGAGATGGAGCTGTGAAGTCTTCTCTGCAGTGAGCTGCTTCACAGCCATGCCCATCTGGTTTGAGTGACAGCTGTAGCATCCAATCAGGAGACCAATACTCCTAACCAAGAGCAGACAGCAGAACCTGCCAGAATAAGTTTATATTCTCAATACTCCTGATAACCCCCCCCCGCACACACACACACACAGTACAGTTATCTCAGCATGGTTGGCTCTCCTGCTGTGACTCCTGTTGTTACTTCTGAACTTTTGCTGGGAGTAGTACTTCCATGGAGAACATGATAACATTCAAATCACCGCCCATATGAATGCACATATACAAACAAACCAAATAGGATGTAGATATTGATGGAGATGATGATTTGGATCCACACAAGGTCTCTATGACAGCACTGCAAATTACAAAAATTTTAAAATGGCATGTTGTCATCAGAACAAACTTCTGGAAAGTCCCCTGTAAAAAGAAAAACCACAATAATAATCTACAGCTTCATGAATATGACTTAAGAGCGCAAATAACTAAACACACCTTATGATCTATTTCAAGCAAAAAAATCCCAGTAAAACAATTACAGGAAACCAAAGCAAAATAAATAGTGAATCTCGTTCTCGAATCCTGCTGATAACGTCTCCAAAAGGGAAGGAGAGGAAGCATGCGACAGTCTGGCGGCACCTCTCACCGTTTTCAAGGAGACCGGTTATTAATAGTAGAGAATCGCTTGTTCCACTGCAGGTTATAAAAATATCTACAATAAGCGTTGATGTCTTTCCAGGTCCCTCAAAACTGTGCATTCCTAATAATGTTGTGTAACTGTTCATGTAATTTGCCTGGTTCACCAGCAGGTGGCAGGAAACACAGCAGAGCTATAGTTAGATAGAATGGAACTCACCATTCCATTCTCCATCCCTTTGGGCAGAAGTGGGACAGTCCTGCTTTCTACAAGAAAGAGGTGGAGCAGTTCTGGTTTGTTCTAGTTGAGACTCCATGTTGGAGCTGCCAGGATTTTAACCTACTTTTAGGCGGAACATAAGTCCGACTACAAGAGTGAAGTGCAGCATAAAGAGGAAATAAAGACACCAAGTTAGGCTACTTTCACACTAGCGTTTTGGCTTTCCGTTTCTGAGATCCGTCATGGGCTCTCAAAAGCAGTCCAAAACGGATCAGTTTTGACCTAATGCATTCGGAATGGAAAAGGATCCGGGCAGAATGCATCAGTTTGCCTCCGTTCAGTCACCATTCCACTCCTGCCTGCAGCGTTTTGTTGTCCGCTTGATAAAACTGAGCCAAACTGATACAATAGAAAACTGATCAGTCCCCCATTGACTTTCAGTGGTGTTCAAGACAGACCATCATGGCTATAAAAGACATAATACAACCGGATCCATTCATGACTGATGCATGCGGTTGTATTTTTGTAACTGAAGCGTTTTTGCAGATCCATGACGGATCCCAAAAAAATGCTAGTGTGAAAGTAGCCTTAGCTTGTCAGTACAGCACAGAGTGAGGGAAAGATATAGCAGAATTGAGTTTGCCTGCCAGTTTGATGCTAAAGCCTTCTGGGACTAAGACAAAGCTTGAAGACTGTTTCTGATGAATGTTTATTCAAGTAAAGCTGCTGTTCAACTACATACAAGGTCTGGACTCAATCTTTCTTTCTAATCCCTCAATTATTCCCTCTATTTATTGCTTCGGAGTCAAAGCCTGGGGTTCAGCCGTATCCAGGTAGGAGCACCATGACACACAGCGAGACATTTATGGCCACACTATACTACTTGGCATTTCCTAAACCTTGGACGTTATATAGATGGCCCTAGGGGGAGGTGCCCGGTGCAGACACCCGAGTCTGTAGAATAGTAACAAAATGTGTGCCCATACAAAGAGGAGGCAGCCAGGCTGAATTTTGACCAACGTGGTCTTATACATCACCAATGGCTCCACAAAAATGTGCCCTTGTTTATCAAAGCAAACAATGAGATGATGGCACACCCCCATAATACAGTGACTTTTTAATATACTCCAATAAAAAAAAATATATATATTATATATATTTTTTATTTATTTATGTTTTATATATGTTTCCTTGTTCTAAAAAAGTCTGAAAAGAAAGATTGTCTATAATCAGGATTTTTCCTATTAACGGGCTGTGCCTGGTATTGCAACTCATTCGATACAGTCAGATATCGGCCCCTTCCATGAGCTCAGATTTAAGATGTATAAATAATTAAAAAAACATGGTCATAAAACAGTCAACCCTTTGGGCCACGGCGCCAGTTGATGTACAATTAACTCTCCATTAACATTAATTAATTATCTCTGAAGCTCAGAACAAAGACCGCACAGTACAATCCTCCTAACAAGAGCAGAACTTCTGATGTGCATGGTAAATGGACCTGGAACAAACACTAGTCTGTGACGTGCCTAATGCCAATATAACTTCAGAGTTTTATTGCTTGAAATCATGCAGGGCACCATTATACCTAAAATCAGACACGAAGCTATAAAGTGACTTTAACCATTATTATAGTTGGCACCAATAATGGAACCAAGGTACTGAAAGCATTTGTCGCCCAGCTTTCCTCGAGTCTCCACCCAAACTAAAAGTGCATTTTCACTGGATGACTCTGTATGGAAGAGTGTAGTATGCTGCGCTATTCTATGCGGTAAAAAAAAAAAAAAAAGGCAGAAGTCCTGGCAGATGTTACCGACCACAAGCATTATTTTGACCCTCCGTTTGTATAATTGAGGCCTATGGGTCCATTAAACCTATGGGAGCTCTGTTGGAAAAGAGACCACTATTAGGTAGGCGGAGTTCTGACCACTGGGACCCCCACAATCATGAGAATGAATGAGTGAGCGGCAGGTTGAGCATCTGCTATGCTGCTCCATTTGTTCTCTGTGAGACTGTCGGGGATAGCTTAGTACAGCGCCGCCCAACTAGTTTAGGCAGTCCCATAGAGATGAATGAAGTGGCAGTGCGCATGCTCAACCTGCTGCTCCGTTCATTTCGGGAAGCCCATGTGGTGTATTGCCCCTATTCCCGTGATTTGTCTCATGGATAGGGGAAAAGCTGATATAACCAGACTACCCCATTAACTAAGTGTCCATTCTTGGCTGCCAGCAATATGGCTTTGACATCAGTGTAAAAAAGATCTCTGGTTTGCTCGCTGGCATTAGGAATGTCTCATGCATACTCCAATGATGCAATGAAACCTCAGGAATTAGGTCACAGTTATGACGAGACATGCTAAACTGCTGTCAGATTCCAAGAGCCGCCATAGAGAGAACATAAAAACACAAGACATATAGAAAACTAGAACGCTAAATAACTCCTTTTTGAAGAGATTAAGTCTTTGGTTTAAAGTGTTACCATCATTCCATCCATCATGCCATCATTATCAGACAGGTGCGGGTCCCAGACATGGGAGCCATCTCTAGAATGGGACCTCTGAACATACCCAAGTGCTTGCCCGTCTATTTCCAGCAGTCCTGTAATAGAGAGGTGGCTGCACATGCTTAGTGCGATCCCCTTCACTTCGGGAACCTTGTTCTCTAGCTTGGAGCAGGTCCCAGAAGTGGGATCCACACCTATTAGCCATTCATTGCATAGCCTAGCGATATGCCATCAATGTGCCAGATGGGCCAACCTCTTTAATGGTGAGTTTTTGTCATGGTAAAATCACGCCATTACTGTGGTGATGCTACTTCATTGTTCTCCTGCAAAAAACAAAGTCACAATAATACCGTGACTGTGGATCACCAAAACTCCCCGTGTAGCACTAACAGCATTACCATGTATTAATGCTATAATAGAAGTTCCGCCAAATGCCATTCGATTTTTTTGCAGGTAAACACGATAATCCCAGAACAGGGTGGCATTTCAAAAATGCAGCCTGACTCAGACGCTGGCAGCTGCTTGACCTACTCCATAGAGCAACACCCACGCTCTGCCAAGACTCATCCACCCTCAAAAAAATAAAATAAAGTTAACACTAAATTTGGAAAAATTTTCAAAATGTGCGTCTCGGAAGACTGAACACACAAAAGAGGAGACCGTACTCCTAAATCACAGCACAAACTCAATGTCCATCACTGCAGAAATAGCTACTGGCAGGCCTCAAAGGGCAAAAAAAAGTTAAGTTGGCCATTTTGTACCATTTGCTAAATTTTTGTTACGACTGTACTCAGGAAATGTAGAAGGACTCAACAGCTTTAAGGGGGGTTCCAACTAAATACACTTTCTGTTCTGATATACAGACACAGAGGGGGGTTGTCAATGACCAAATCCAAAAGGCTGCTATGCTTTATAGAACGTAGAACCCCTGCTAGTGCTGAGAATTCAGTTACTGGAAACCAGTAACCAAGTCCTTTAAATCCTAGTGCCTAGATGTTTGGCGCTCCTTAAAAAGGGATTTTTTAAAATCATATATTAAAGGAAATCTGTCACCAGGATAAATCGCTATTGAAGTAAAGCCATGGCCTAATAGCACTTAGTACCTTATTTCCAGATGTGTCTTTGTTCCAGCAATAGATGTTTTTATCCTCTGAAAATCCAGTTTATTTGGTATGCAAATGAGCCAGTAAGGTGCCCAGAGGGGCGTCACTCTTTCAGGAAAGAGCCCAGACACACCCCCTGCCGCAATGTGTCCACCCACCCCTCCTACATCACATTCAAGCCATAACTCCGCCCCCCTTTTCCCTGCTCCCAGTATGAGGACGGGCTTGGCACTAGCAGGGGGCGTGCCTGGGCTCCTTCCTGCAAGAGTGACGTCCCTCTGGGCACCTTACTGGATCATTTGCATAAAAAATTAGGCTACTTTCACACTTGCGTTTTGGCTTTCCGTTTGTGAGATCCGTTCAGGGCTCTCACAAGCGGTCCTAAATGGATCAGTTTTGACCTAATGCATTCTGAATGGAGAAGGATCCGCTCAGAATACATCAGTTTGCCTCCGTTCCGTCTCCATTCCGCTTTGGAGGCGGACACTGCCTGCAGCGTTTTGGTGTCCGTCTGATGAAACTGAGCCACAATGGCACACAATGTAAGTCAATGAGGACGGATCCGTTTTCTGTGACACAATCTGGCACAATAGAAACGGATCCGTCCTCCATTGACTTTCAATGGTGTTGACGACGGATCCGTCTTGGCTATGTTAAAGATAATACAAACGGATCTGTTCTAAACGGATGCAGACGGTTGTATTATCTGAACGGATCTCGCACAAAACGCGAGTGTGAAAGTAGCCTAAACTGGATTTTCAGAAGATAGAAAACATCTATTGTTGAAACAAAGGCACATCTACAAATAAGGTACTGAGTGCTATTAGGCTATGGCTTTACTAAATAGTGACAGCCTGTGTGTGAATACTCTATGTGTGTGTGTGTGTATATATATATATATATATATATATATATATATATAGTAAAAAGAGAGAGCAGCAGCACTACTTATGGATGAAGCCGGGTGCAAGATCCTCTGACCTTAGGCTGTTCGGTCAATGATTGTAGATATCTCAAAGAAGAGGCAGCACTCCAGGATAAAATGAAACAGTGGCCCGCTTTATTTCCCCTGTGCAACGTTTCAACTGCTCATTGCAGTCTTTCTCAAGATCTGTGTGTGTATGTATATATATATAAATAATTTATTTTTTTCATAAAAAACAGGTGGTTTTCTGGATATCATTTTATGAAGTCACTCCATGTATTCTACTTCCTATATTGGCTCTTTAACTTCCTCTTTGTTGGAACTTTTAGCATGGCAAACAGCCTCTCCTAACTTTTCCACTCAAACCATCGGTGAGACCAAAGAGGGAAAGGGATGAGTGAATTAAGTAGAGCCTCATACCTTATTACACTGATAAGTGCAATGCTCTTCTGTGTTCATCTATATCTAGGCCTATTGAGAGAACAATAGAGCTGTCATACTGTTATCCCAACTGTACACCTACTATTATCATGAGGATTACCCTTCAGATAACAGCTTCCCCTAGCAGCAATGATAAACTGACAATAGATTTCCTGTCTATATAGGAGGTCTTATCATTTGCCTTGCCTGCTACAGAAGAACATTTTGTTTTTAGTTTTCAATGGCACAGTACTGACAAAATAAAAAAGAGAAACTGACAATATGGAGTTTAAAAAAATAAAATAAAATTCTGATGGAATTGCCTTTTTAAAGTTTATCTCAGCACCTATGTAGGGGGTCCGGATGAAATATCCCCCACCAATATTATCTTCTTGCTTGTACAAATGACAGGGAAGCAATCGAACCAGAACCCAGCATCTGGGATCAGGCAAATACGATTCCCTTTTTCTAAAATTTGTGTCCCCTCCCATCCCTTGGCTGAACTTGATAGACTTATGTCTTTTTTTTTTCAACCGTATTAACTATGATAAATATTCGGCCACACTGTGGGGTCTGTAGAAAAGCTCTACAAAAGCAAGCAACCCCTTTAAAAAAAAATATTGTGGTTATCCCCCAATAAACTGTAGGGAAATAGCAATGGGAATAATCCAACCAAGAATGCAACATTTATAAAGAGATCTGCTAATGAGTCATGTGTTGGATTTCATGAACACATTCCATGCTTGGTAATCTATTCATTCAGAGATTTGGATACCGATTATAGCAAACAAAACTGTATTTGTCGCAGTGAACAGTGTTTGTAATTAAAGGGAATCCGTTACACCGATTTTGGACTATTATCTAGAGCAATACATGAGTAGTCCTGCAGATATGGAATCCGGATCACTATTTATTTTTTTCCTACTGCCCCCTGTTCCCCTCCACTGTCAGCATTCAAAGCTGCACTGAAACACACATTCTGAACTGCTGTGCTAACATAATGGAGGGGACTCATGCGCATGCACAGCAGTCCTGGCAATGTACTTCAATGTAGCTCTGGGCGCTGACAATGGAAGGGGAACAGGGGGCAGTAGGAAAATAAAAAGTAGCAATCTGGACTCCACACCTGCAGTACAACTGATTTATTACTGTAGATGATGGTCCAAAATTGGAGTGACAGATTCCCTTTAAAAAGAGAGTCTATCACCAGTTCCCCTTACATTGGGGCATCAATAATGGTTTCGAACAGATCCACCAAAAGCCACAAGAAAGCATGTTCTAGAGTTGCAAACCAATCACAGAGCATCTTACTGTGCTATTCCATCTGGAACGCCACAAAAATGCCACGAAATGCCTCTTTGGGCTAAATGAGCATAAAACCGCCTGGTTGGTGGGATTGTTGGCAACTATGCTGTATGTTACAGGATTAAAAAAAAAAAAAAAGGGTACTTTCATACTTGCGGCAGAGGATTCCGGCAATCTGGACGCAAACGGATGCATTTGTGAGACTGATCCGGATGCGGATCCATCTCACGAATGCATTGCAATACCGGATCCGTCTTTCCAGTTGTCATCTGGAAAAACGGATCCGGTATTACGGTATAAATTTTGTTTTTACAAATTTAATGGTCTGCGCTTGCGCGGACGGAAAAAACTGATCCGTTTTGCCAGAACACTTGGGGCTGGATCCGGCATTAATACGTTTAAATGAAAATTAATGCCGGATCCGGCATTCCGGCAAGTGTTCAGGACTTTTGGCCAGAGAGAAAACTGCAGCATGCTGTGGTATTTTCTCCGGCCAAAAAACGTAAGAGGGACTGAACTGATGCATCCTGATACATACTGAACGGATTGCTCTCCATTCAGAATGCATTAGGATAAAACTGATCAGTTCTTTTCTGGTATTAAGCCCCTAGGACGGAACTCAATACCGGAAAACTACACGCTAGTGTGAAAGTACCCTAAATAAATAAAAACCAACCACAGGCTGTATGTGGTAATACATCTCAGCTTAATTCATTTCAGTGGAGCTTAGCTGCAATGCCAACACCTCTCTGTGGGGCGATTGACCGAGAGGAGTCATAAGACCAGCAGAGTCCATCATTATAAGATCAGAGTTGTATTACAAAGGGATTTATTCCTTAGAGTAAAGAAGCATCTACAGTAACAAATGAAAAGCTCTGTTGCATAGAGATAGAGCCAACCATGATGCCATGTTGTCAATGTACCCAACTCACATTATTGAGAAGAAGCCTCAGCAATAAAATTGACCAAACAAATGACTGTTTAGCCATAGTCTCATGATGGGGGTGTAAAATATGGACATCACTGCTTCTCTGTTTTCTACACCTTACGTACGTATATACACAGCTATTGGTTTGGGGCATTTTGAGGATGGACAACTTGTTGAAAGTTGCAGTACAAGTATGTTCCTTCAAGAAAAAAAAAAAAAGACATACAACTTTATATTTTCTTGGCTCACAATTAAGAAACACGATCATTCGAGAAGAACATGCTTAATTTCATATGGACTTCAGGATGGGCAGAAACCAATGATATGATGGTGGCCCAAAAAAAAAAAGAAAAAAAGTCTTAACCCATTATTTCTCTAGCATCTCTGTTTTGGAGAACCTCCAGCAAGATTTACATCCATGTGTGTAGCTGCTCTTTTTCACAGTTTGTACTTTAAAGGGGTTGTCTCACCTAAAACATTGGTGGAATATCACTTGGATATTCCACCAATGTCAGATAGGTTCACGTCCTAGAGGTGGGACCCTCTCTTATCTCCAGAACAGGACACCTCGAAGTGAACAGCGGACAGCCATGCATGTGCGGCCACCCTCCATTTATTTCTATGGGAGTATGGGTCTGCTTTCCCATAGAGGTGAATGAAGCAGTGGCCGCGCTTGCTCAGTGCACTCTCCATTTATGTCTATGGGAATTCCAAAAATAGCCAAGCGAATTTGCTTGGATATTTTCGTAACTCCCACAGAAATTAATGAAGAGCACTCTGTGCATGCCCGTGCATATGGGTGGGCATTTCAGGGGTGGGATAACCCCTTTAACTGTAAAGCTTCACATCAGCAACTGGTATTCATCATGTAGATGCAGTAAAAAGAAGGCACTTACTAATGTATTGTGATTGTCCATATTGCCTCCTTTACTTTTTCCCATCCCATGGCATTTTATACCGCTCGTTTCCAGGGATTATGGCCACTCTGCAATCCAGCAACAGTGGCTGTGCTTACACACTCTAGGAAAAAGCACCGGCCTATAGTCTGCAAGCACGACCACCGCTGCTAGATTACAGGGTGGTCATAACCCCAGGATACGAAAAGTGTATGATGTAATGGAAAAATGAATAAAGCCAGCAAAGGAAATATGGACAATCACAATACATTAGTAAGTGTCTTGTATTGCCTTTGTCTACATGATAAATGCCATTTACTGAAGTGAGACAACCCCTTTAAGGTTGACTGGCCCTTTAATTAGTCCTCTTAATAACAGATCTGTCATTAGTTAATGGGGAAACGGAATGTGTTCCTTTGTATTCTTTATCAAACCTGCTGCACAAGGACAACAAATACATGGTTTGTGTGCAGCTCCTGCGGGGGTTACCTTGTCTTGCTCTTCCCTCTGCAGGCACTCCTGAGCCTTCCTCTGCAGCTCTTCCTGAACAGCCCGGGCGTATTCAGAATCTAACTCCTCTCTACAGCCACAAAAACAAAACCAATGATTCATCCACAGCAAAGTATCAAAAGTATCTCCATCGGTGGAAAACTTTAAAAATCAACTACTGAACTTATTCAACAAAGTCACGTGCGACTTCATAAACAACTTACTTCGGCTCATCAGAGCCCGTACATTCTAACACTATACAGAGACGAATCTTTGTACAGTATTATTCCAAAGTTTTGAACGAAGCGACTTTGTATTGAGCATCCGAAGCTCACTTCGCTCAACTCTAGAATTAACCCACAAGTAAATAACTGTGTACTCAGAAGACAGAGCATTTCTTTCAGATGGAATCATTTAAATAAATGCCGCCCTGTATATACAGTACATTTTATGTGTACACTGTTTATGGTTTTCTAGGGCATAAAGGCTGAAACTGAGTGTGGATCAATAAGTGGACATTACTTATTAGGGGGGTATGCAGAGGCATTATTACTGTGTAGAGCACTATCACTCTGTGGGCTGCAAAACCTGGCACTTTTACTATGTGGTGCACTGTAACCATCTGGGCAATTATAGTTATGACCTTATTTATAAAGCACAGTTTATAGTGGCATCTTGCCACACAGCAGTAGGTACAGTAAAAGGCAATGGAAACATGCAGGAGAGAGAGCATGTGTAGTTTAGGGAAAGTTATGGTGGGTGCTGACATAGTGAAGAGCCTCTGCTGCAAACTCTGCAGAAGTCATGGATGGAAGAAGTCATCATGGTGGTCTGGGCCAGATGGAAAAGAAGGGAAACGTGAATGACTCCAGTCAGAGAACATGTGAATCAAATGTAAGTCACTGTACTGTAATCCCATATATGGTGTGCTGAGCTCTGTATAACCTGTATCTACCACTATATGGTCACTGTGTAGTGGCAATACTGGTCTTTGTATGGTATGTTTTTCAGTAAAAGCATGGTAATATTAAGTCCATATTTAGTGATAATGGTAGTGGTGATACTTTGTTGGGGCCCATTCAGGCCACTGATATGTTTAGCTGTCCATTTCACATAACCCCTAGCTATGCCTTTGGGTATATACTTTTATCCATAAACAGCACCACGTGTGTCTATAGGCTGCGCCTGGTATTGCAGCTGAGCCCAATAACTTTAATGCTGCAATATCATAAAAGGCCTATGAACACAAGTGGCACTAAAAAGCCCTTTCTTCTGATTTTATAAAACTCCTTTAAAGGGAACCCATCAACTTTATGCTGACCTCACTGAGGGAAGCATAAAATAGTGACAGAAATGCTGATTTCAGCGATGTGTCAATGATGAGCTACAAGTAAGTGGTTGCTGAGAACCAGCATCATAATCGCTGCAGCCCAGGCCTTGAAAAGAGTCAAATCTACCTGAGAAGAGTCCTGGTTATACATAATCTCCTGCTCTCTCGCCCATCTGCTGATGGTTGGCAGTTCTCTCCTAGAGAGAAAGGGAGAAAACTAGGTAGAAGACTGTCAGTCATCAGCAGGTGGCAGGAGAGCAGGAATCCATGAATAACCAGGACTCTTCTCAGGCGGCTGGGACTCTTTGCCAGGGCCAGTCTGCAATCATTGTGATGTTGGTTCTCGGCAACCACTTACTGTTAACTTATAAATGACAGACCGCTGAAATCAACTCACCTGTCTGTACTTTATACTGCCGTTAGTATGGGCAGCATTAAGTTGATGACAGGTTCCCTTTAAAGTTATCAACTCACATTTGCTTCTGTTGTTCGAGGCTGAAGACTTTGCTCTGTTGATCTTCTTCATCCTGAAGCTTCTTAGCTATTCGGATGTCCTTTTGCACCAGCTTATTCTTCCGGACGTTGAAGGCATAGTGCTGCTCAACTGAGAATTATACAGACATGTACAGAGGTGAGGCGAGAGGCATCACTCCAAAATAAAAATACAGTTCTAATGTGTAGTCGTCATGAGGCAACTAATTAGAGGGGGGATTTAAAAGTAATTTGCCCAGCCCCCCGAGGATAGGAACCCCAGGATCTACTTCAAACTACTCAGCATAACTTTATATGGGAATTCACATACACATAGTAAACTAAAAATTATGTAATTTAATATTTTTTTCTACATACTACTATATATTACTCTATAATATGTGACTTCAAATATCTGCTTGTGCCTTGAGAGCCAACATTGTAGCGATTTCGTTTTGTACTTTACTTTTATCCCAGTGGGTATAGGTGCGGGTTCAGTGCACGCGACACAATTGCATTGCTGGCTGAGAATTTTATATATTTTTTATATTATATGGGAATAGAAACTTATGTGGTTTCCCCTCTATGGTGACGATAGGAGTCTTGTATATGTCAGTACCATCTTGTAACTATATGTCGGTATTATGTGGGCTGAAATGATAAGAAAAACAAGCAGGGAGGAGGGCACCATGCTTCTTGCCTTGGGCGAAATTTTGTTTAAAACCTGCCCTGAACACGGACAGTCAGGATTAGTTAATTTGTGCAAGATATCTGATTTTATTACCGAACTATCTTGGTTTCTTACAACTTACTTTCTTGTTCTTGCAGGCAATGAGCCAGTGCACCATCTTCAAGAACGGCAAAATCCCGGCAAACTAAAACAATACAAAAGAGAGGAAAAACAAAATCAGAATAATACACTATTCCACAAAAGAGGATTATGAAACAAAAAGCCTCTAAATCTAAATGAGCAGCCTCGATGACTGGCCACAGACTAGTCTGCATATCAGATTGAGCCTTTAAAGTCAGCCTATAGTGCCTACACCAATCTGCAATACAGTGCAGAGCTGGCTGGTATTGGAAACAATCAACAAGCTTGCTGTCAGACACTATGCAGTGGAACAGTTGCTTTTTTCCCCCATACATTCTAGCTCCGTAAAGACAATGCAGAGAATGTTGGGAGTTTCAGCTCTGACACCGGCAGAATTGGGAATGGTGTCTGGAGTGTAATACCGGCTGCAGATCATAAGTAACCTATTTACAAAGAGAGGCTTTACCTACCTATCCTTCTGTCGCACCACTGATTCCGCAATCTCGGTTGTGATCAAGTGACTGTTCGACTGACTAATGTACAAGCAGCTGAACAGGAAGAAACAGGAGCACATTCGGTTGGGACGGGTGGTCACACGATCACGGAATCGGAAGAACGTCGGAAAGGCAAATACCGCCGAAACTATCTCCCTTACACAGGTTAGCTGAAACAGATTAATTAGGTAAAACCCAGGAGGACCTCTTGAACCCCATGTTCAAACTGTTGCCTAAAGATGAAGATTCACTTTAATACCAAGGGTCAGGAATACAATGGCCAAGTGCAGCGATCAAGAGTGGAAAAAACATGCAAGAGATAAATGTGGCTCATATGCCATGTGAGAACCCAGGTCAAGTCTATCATCAATGGTGGTGTTAGGAGGTCTTACCAGCTGATGTGAAACTACAGCTCAGTATGTCCAGACAGGCTTGGAGTTGTAGTTTCCCCAACTGCTGGAAACCACTGTTGCAGATCTACAGCTTTACTTTAACCAAAGTTTTTTTTTTGAGAAATTCGGACTACAGAAAAAAAAAAAGTCTAAGTTGGTTTCTATGGTGTAGTACACACAACTTCAAGCAATGTTAGTGGCCTGCGCCCTGGCACAAAAAGAAAAAAAACTTGCAATGGAGTTGGAATGAAAACAAGCAGAAGCAAAGGAGGAATGTTCCCACTGTGCTCAAACAATGGAGAAGATAAAATACAAGAGCAGGCAAGCGATCTCCTGCGGTGTTAAAGGCCATTTATAGGACGGTGTGAAGGTCCGCACTGCACGTATTGGCTCCACTACATACAGCTGCTTAGTCAAGGACATAATAATGTTATATATATATATATATATATATATATATATATGTGTAGAGAGAGATAGATAGATAGATAGATAGATAGATAGATGTCCAGTGGGAGCACCAGGTTATGACCACCCAACAATCCAGCAGCGGTGGTCGTGCATGCACACTATAGGAAAAAGCACCAGCCTCTCTGGTGGCCAGGAGTGTGCATAGGCCGGCACCTTTTCCTATAGTGTACAAACAGGAGGACCACGCTGCTGGATTTCTGGGTGGTCGCAGCTCCTAGATATGAACAGTGTATAATGTGATGGAAAAATGAATCCAGCCATCAAAGGAGGCAATATGGATAATTATACGTAGGTAAGTGGCTTGTATTAACTTAACTGCCTTCATGATAAGTGTCTTCTGCTGAAGTGACACAACCCCTTTAAGGCTAGGTTCAAATCTGTGTTGAGTAAATCGGATAGTCTGTTCCGGAAGAGGAGCAGATTACCAGAATTACCGTATCCAGTATAGCCAGACATCGCCAGGGCCCACTGGATCTCCTTTCACTATAATGGGATGCTGAAGTCACACCGGAAAAGGGGCGGATTATAGTGAATGGGGGTTAGGACGGGCCCTAGCAGTGTTCAGCGATTTGGTAATTCCAATTGTCAGCTCCTCTGCTGGAACCAGGGGCGGAATGGCCATAGACCGCCTGAGCCCTCCTTGCGCCCAGCCAGTGGAAGTTTTTGGGGATGTATTTTGTGCTTTTGGCCTCAGTATTTTGTGATGGACTGTGGTATTTGGCTCTGTTGGGGTGGTATAATGTGCCACAATAAAGGTATTGCTGGCCCTGCTTTCCATCAATTTGGACAAGGCTACAAAACAGGGCCACTTTTAGTATTTTTTTCAGGGCCACTTTAAATTCCCAGTCCACCCCTGGCCAGAACAGACTACCAGATTTACAGAACGCAGATGTAGGCTTAATCCCAATTGTAACTGAACCTCATTTAACATATCAAAAGGTCTTGATAAGTGGGTGTGCAAATGCTGAGACCCCCCTCCCTTCCCCGGACAATCGCTAAAAGCCCTCACATGAAGTGCTTGTTGCTGAAGACTATCAACAGAAAGTTTAGGAGCCCATCTCCATTCTTCAGCAGCAAAGAGAGACAGTGCCCTATCTGAGCCCTTCCAACTCCATAGTTTAGCGATCAGTGGGGACCTCTGCACTCAGACCCTCACCGATCATAACCTTTGATCTGTCACTATGATATTTAAAATTTTAAGAGGACTTTTCACAACTCCTGACATGTCTGTTTTAATAGCTTCATGCATTCCCCACATATTAACAGTTCTGCATCATCTATTCTTATGTCTGTATGTTGTCCCATTCCTCCCATTATTTTTACTAGAAGTTAAGAATAATTGCTAGCAGTCTGCAGTAAGGGTACAGAGGGGAGGTAACCAGTTGGGGGTGTGAACCTGCACAGTCTGAAAATGGCAGCACTGATTGGATAGAGCGAGTCTGTGCAGGTTCAAAACCCCAACTTGTTACCTCCCCTTTGTACCCTTACTAAAGGCTAATAGCAATTCAGTCATAACTTCTAGTAGAAATAATAAAGAAATGGCACAACATAGAGCCATAAGAACAGAGGCTCCAGAATTGTTATTGCATGGGGAATGCATGGAGCTATTAAAACAGACATGTCAGGAGAGGTGAAAGGTGCTCTTTAACCTCCTCAGGACCGCTGTACGCAGGATTGCGTCCTGGCGGCGGCCCTGCTATTCTGGGTGGACGCATATACGCGTCCTCTCGCGAGAACCGGGATTTCCTGTGAACGCGCACACACAGGCGCGCGCGTTCACAGGATCGGAAGGTAAGCGAGTGGATCTCCAACCTGCCAGCGGCGATCGTTCGCTGGCAGGCTGGAGATGCGATTTTTTTTTAACCCTTAACAGGTATATTAGACGCTGTTTTGATAACAGCGTCTAATATACCTGCTACCTGGTCCTCTGGTGGTCCCTTTTGTTTGGATCGACCACCAGAGGACACAGGTAGCTGTGTAAAGTAGCACCAAACACCACTACACTACACCCCCCCTGTCACTTATTAACCCCTTATTCACCCCTGATCACCCCATATAGACTCCCTGATCACCCCCCTGTCATTGATCACCCCCCAGTAAGGCTCCATTCAGACGTCCGTATGTTTTTTACGGATCAACGGATACATGGATCGGATCCGCAAAACACATACGGACATCTGAATGGAGCCTTACAGGGGGGTGATCAATGACAGGGGGGTGATCAGGGAGTCTATATGGGGTGATCACCCCCTTGTCATTGATCACCCCCTTGTAAGGCTCCATTCAGACGTCCGTATGTGTTTTGCGGATCCGATCCATGTATCCGTGGACCCGTAAAAATCATATGGATGTCTGAATGGAGCCTTACAGGGGGGGGGTGATCAATGACAGGGGGGTGATCAGGAAGTCTATATGGGTGATCATTCAGCCTGTAAGGCTCCATTCAGACTTTTTTTGGCCCAAGTTAGCGGAAATAGTTTCATATTCCACTAACTTGTGTCAAAAAATAAAATCTCACATGAACTCACCATACCCCTCACGGAATCCCAATGCGTAAAAATTTTTTGACATTTATATTCCAGACTTCTTCTCACGCTTTAGGGCCCCTAAAATGCCAGGGCAGTATAAATACCCCACATGTGACCCCCATTTCAGAAAGAAGACACCCCAAGGTATTCGCTGAGGGGCATATTGAGTCCATGAAAGATTGAAATTTTTGTCCCAAGTTAGCGGAAAGGGAGACTTTGTGAGAAAATACAAAAAAATCAATTTCTGCTAACTTGTGCCAAAAAAAATAAAAAATGCGATGAACTCGCCATGCCCTTCATTGAATACCTTGGGGTGTCTTCTTTCCAAAATGGGGTCACATGTGGGGTATTTATACTGCCCTGGCATTTTAGGGGCCCGAAAGCGTAAGAAGTCTGGGATCCAAATGTCTAAAAATGCCCTCCTAAAAGGAATTTGGGCCGCTTTGCGCATCTAGGCTGCAAAAAAGTGTCACACAAGTAGTATCGCCGTACTCGGGAGAAGTTGAGGAATGTGTTTTGGGGTGTCATTTTACATATACCCATGCTGGGTGAGAGAAATATCTTGGTCAAATGCCAACTTTGTATAAAAAATAAATAAAAAAAAAGGGAAAAGTTGTCTTTTGCCAAGATATTTCTCTCACCCAGCATGGGTATATGTAAAATGACACCCCAAAACACATTGCCCAACTTCTCCTGAGTACGGCGATACCAGATGTGTCACACTTTTTTGCAGCCTAGGTGGGCAAAGGGGCACACATTCCAAAGAGCACCTTTCGGATTTCACCGGTCATTTTTTACAGATTTTGATTTCAAACTACTTTGCACGCATTTGGGCCCCTAAAATGCCAGGGCAGTATAACTTCCCAACAAGTGACCCCATTTTGGAAAGAAGACACCCCAAGGTATTTCGTGCTGGGCATAGTGAGTTCATGGAAGTTTTTATTTTTTGTCGTCACAAGTTAGTGGAATATGAGACTTTGTAAGAAAAAAAAAGAAATCATTTTCCGCTAACTTGTGACAAAAAATAAAAAGTTCTATGAACTCACTATGCCCATCAGTGAATACCTTAGGGTGTCTACTTTCCGAAATGGGGTCATTTGTGGGGTGTTTCTACTGTCTGGGCATTGTAGAACCTCAGGAACATGACAGGTGCTCAGAAAGTCAGAGCTGCTTCAAAAAGCGGAAATTCACATTTTTGTACCATAGTTTGTAAACGCTATAACTTTTACCCAAACATTTTTTTTTTAATCAAAGACATGTAGAACAATAAATTTAGCGAAAAATTTATATATGGATGTCGTTTTTTTGCTAAATTTTACAACTGAAAGTGAAAAGTGTTTTTTTTTGCAAAAAAATCGTTAAATTTAGATTAATAACAAAAAAAGTAAAAATGTCAGCAGCAATGAAATACCACCAAATGAAAGCTCTATTAGTGAGAAGAAAAGGAGGTAAAATTCATTTGGGTGGTAAGTTGTATGACCGAGCAATAAACGGTGAAAGTAGTGTAGTGCAGAAGTGTAAAAAGTGGTCTGGTCATTAAGGGTGTTTAAGCTAGGGGGGCTGAGGTGGTTAAGAAGGTACAGATACAATTCAGGCAGACATCTTACTGCAAATTTAGACAACCTCTTTAAGACCCCTATACAAATTATATGAATATCAGCCGAACCCACCAATTTTTAAAGAGCCCCACAACCAGCTACTGTGTATAGGGGTGTCCCAATGCTCCCCCAAAGCCAGATGTCAAGGGAAAGAAGGAACTAGTGTGCTGAATTTCAACATGCCCGACCCTTTTGTTCTCACAGGAGATATGTTGCCTCCAGAGGTGTCTGTAAGCGGCTTTCTCCTCTCTCCCTATGTAGAACACCTACACATTTAGCTGAAGCATGAGCAGATATTGTATGACAGGCGTGGAGTCAGAAAGAACAGCCTCTGCTACACCAGAATCCAGCCGCCAGCTCTACCCTGGGAACAGATCAAGGCCATACTTCCAGAATCTATGTTGTCTACATGTTTAGATCTGTATCGGAAAAACCTCGAAAGTTATCGGTATGTACATAGCATGTGACTAATAATCCCTCAGGTGTTCCTCCTATGTGCGGCATAATGCACTATTCACACTTAGGTAGGTGACTAAAGCAGACATTACGGTGTCATAGGGGTTGTTACTTAGCTGTCCACAGAAGCTGAATGACATACTACACTACAGACTACAGACATGAGAGCTAAAGTGGTATTCAGGGGACTTGAAGAGGTTGCCTGGGATATGAAAAATAAGGGGTATAATATTTTTTCCAGACACAGCACCACTCTTGTTTAATGGTTATGTTTGGTATTGCAGCTTAGTCTCAGTCAATGTGGATGAGCTTTAAAGGGCATCTGTCAGCAGTTTTGTACCTATGAAACTGGCTGACCTGTTACATGTGCACTTGGCAGCTAACGGCATCTGTGTTGGTCCCATTTTCATATGTGCCCTCAATACTGAGAAAAATGATGTTTACATATATGCAAATGAGGCTCTAGGAGCAATGGGGGCGTTGCCTTTACACCTAGAGGCTCTGTTCTCTCTGCAACTGTCGCGCCCTCTGCACCTTGAATGATAGGTGCATGCGCGATGATGCATTCCCTGCCTGGCCCTGTCCATGAAAGTGCAAAGGGAGCGGCAGTTGAAGAGAGAGCAGAGTCTCTAGGTGTAAAGGCAATGCCCCCGCTGCGCCTAGAGCAGTGGTTCTCAACCTTTCTAAAGCCGTGACCCCTTAATACAGTTCCTCATGTTGTGGTGACCCCCAACCATTACATTTTTTTCCTTGCTACGTCATAACTAATTTTGCTACTCTTATGAATTGTAATGTAAATATCTGATATGCAGGATGTGTTTTTATTGCTAATTGAACATAATTAAAGCCGAGTAATTAATCACAAAGACAAAATGTTGGGTACCCCTCAAATAAATAAAATCAGTGGTGCTTCAAGTCCCCCCCAAATAAATAAGGCCTCTTTCACGCTTGCGTTGTCCGGATCCGGCGTGTACTCCACTTGCCGGAATTACACGCCGGATCCGGAAAAACGCAAGTGAACTGAAAGCATTTTAAGATGGATCCGTCTTCAAAAAGCTTTCAGTATTACTATGGCAGCCAGGACGCTATTAAAGTCCTGGTTGCCATAGTAGGAGCGGGGAGCGGTATACTTACAGTCCGCGCGGCTCCCGGGGCGCTCCAGAGTGACGTCAGAGCGCCCCAGGCGCATGGATGACGTGCCATGCGATCACGTCATCCATGCGCCTGGGGCGCCCTGACGTCACTCTGGAGCGCCCCGGGAGCCGCACGGATGGTAAGTATGCTGCTCCCCCGCTCCCCACTACACTTTACCATGGCTGCCAGGACTTTAGCGTCCCGGCAGCCAAGGTAACCACTCTAAAAAAGCTAAACGTCGGATCCGGCAATGCGCCGAAACGACGTTTAGCTTCAATGCCTTTAAATGGGCATTCATTCTGGATCCGGCCTTGCGGCAAGTCTTCTGTTTTTTTGGCCGGAGCAAAAAACGCAGCATGCTGCGGTATTTTCTCCGGCCAAAAAACGTTCCGTTCCGGAACTGAAGACATCCTGATGCATCCTGAACGGATTTCACTCTATTCAGAATGCATTAGGATAAAACTGATCAGGATTCTTCCGGCATAGAGCCCCGACGACGGAACTCTATGCCGGAAGACAATAACGCAGGTGTGAAAGAGCCCTAAATCAGAAGTGCTCAGGGTCCCCCAAATAAATAAATCAGCGGGGCTTCAGGTCTCCCCCAAATAAATAAATCAATGGTGCTCAGGGTCCCCCAAATAAATAAATCAGTGGTGCTTCAGGTCTGCTTAAAATTTAAGCAGACCTGAAGCACCGCTGATTTATTTATATGGGGGGACATGAAGCACCGCTGATTTATTTATTTGGGGGACCCTGAGCACTTCTGATTTATTTATTTATTTATTTAAAGAGGACCTTTCACCAGAATTAAACTTCTAAAGTAACTATACAGACATGTAGAGCGGCGCCCAGGGACCCCCCTGCACTTACTGTTATACCTGGGCGCCGCTCCGTTCTCCCGTAATTGCCTCCGGTATCTTTACAGTTAGGCTCCACCCAGGGGAACCTGCCGGCGCCTCCTTCTCCCATGCTGCAGCGCTGGCCAATCACAGCGCTCAGCTCATAGCATGAGAGGCTTTTTTCTCTCTCAGGCTATGAGCTGAGTGCTGCGATTGGCCAACGCTACAACATGGGAGAATGAGCCGACGGCAGGTACCCCTGGGTGGAGCCTAACTGTAAAGATACCGGAGGCTATAAACGGGAGAACGGAGCGGCGCCCAGGTATAACAGTAAGTGCAGGGGGGTCTCTGGGTGCCGCTCTACATGTCTGTATAGTTACTTTAGAAGTTTAATTCTGGTGAAAGGTCCTCTTTAAGCCTTAAATAAATAAATCAGCGGTGCTTCATGTCCCCCCAAATAAATTAAGCCTTGTTCAGCCAAATAATTTAAATAAAATTAGCCAGGCTCAATTAAATCATTGGTGGCAGTGGTGCTCAGCGGTGGTGTCATTAACGAAAAAACTCGGACCCTGAGCAGACAGGCGGCCCGACTTACCAGTCCAGACGTCAGGCTCCTTCAAACACAGGCAGTGATAGGACGTCACTTCCTGCGCGCGAGGATAAGGGGCTGCTGCCGTTGTGCGGGCGACCCACAATAGGAAGCCTCAGGCGACCCACCGGAAAGGGCCGAACGACCCCCAAAGGGGTCGCGACCCCTAGGTTGAGAACCACTGGCCTAGAGGTTCATTTAGATATAATAAAACATAATTTCTTTTCAGCAACATGGGACCAACACAGATGCCTTCAGCTGCCAAGCACACATGTGTCACGGCCATGGCTATGACCGTGACTCTTCAACCGCATGCGATTGTCAGCGGTTTGGTTTTGTTGTCAATCACAGGTGAGGGCAGTGGTATTTGCCTCACCTGTGGTTGCCGCTGACAACGCTAGTTATGTGGCAGCTTTCCGGCTGTGCATGCGGTTGCACCTAGCAACCTCTATGTTAGGTGTCTGTGTGCACTTCTGTTTATGTATTGTGTGCACTTCCCCTTTAAGTTGGTAGTTTCCCTTCTGTGGTGCTGGAAGGGTTAACTCCCTTCCCAGTGTGTGTGTGATGTCACTGGGTGTGTCCGACTGTGGGGTGTGGCTTCTTGGCCTATATAGCTTGAGTGTCTGGCATGGCTCAGTAGGTTGCTTCAGTCATCCATGGCTGGAGCAGCCTCCTGTGCTTATGACCTGCCAGTGAGAGCCACCCCTGTGGTCATAAAAATAATTGTCGTTATGTTTGATGTCTTTATGCGTGTGTGGTTGTATGTTGTTCTGTTGGGACCTTCTTATGTTTGGTGCAGCTCACGGTTCTGGTTTCCTGTCTGCTCAGGGATCCAGTCAGCAAGGCTGTGGCAGGTTGGTGGAACGGTGTGTTCGCCTGCCATTCCCGTGAGGCTGTTCATGTCCCCCTTTCCCCAACAGCTTGGCCATTGAGACTCCTGCTCCTCCCTGCCAAGGAGGAGTAGGTCGTCTTACCCAGCTCCTAGCTCAGGGATCTGCGGAGGGTAGGACAGGGCTCCGAGGTTCCTGCGCATGGGTCCTCCTACCTTAAAGGTCGGCCCATGCAGGTTAGGAGTTAGGGTCAGGGTAGGGATGCGTGAGGAGGTGACCTGCTCCCTATCCTGTTCTCATGGCCGAGTAGCCACTACACCACCTGGCATCGCACAGCTGAACGTTTCCCCCATCCTCAGCCGTGACAACATGTCAGAGGTACAAATCTGCTGACAGATGCCCTTTAATGCCATACACAAACCAGGGACAAGTACAAACTCTTCTCCTAATCTCAGATAACACCTTCAAACATTGATGGCCTAGCCTTACTACTATCCAATTGGCAGATCCTTGGGATCTCCAGCGATCAGCCTAAGAGGCGATGGTGCTCCTTCACTGTCCACACTGGTACAGCCTTGCATGCAAGACCGCCCCTGTGTTGCTGACCTATAGAAGTACGCACAGTCTCCAATATGGACAATTGATGGTACTGATCCTCACCGGTCAAACACTGATGGCCTATGCTAAGCATACATCAACAGTATTTAAAAAGGTGTACAAAAAGGGGGTTCCTCCAAAAAGGGCACCACACCTGTCAGAATCTGGGTATTGCAGCTCAGCGCCATTATAGTAAAAAGCGCTGAGCTGCAATATCTGACACGTGTGGTAGTGTTTTGGGAGGAATACAGCCATGGTGTGCAAATCTTTTAAAATCCCTAAAAATTTCACTACACTATAGTTCTGGCATTACCTTCTTGAACAAGAAAGAAAATTGCATTGTGAAGAGTTACAAACTACTGGAGCAGATGCAGAAATCATTATATCAGAGGTGCCGAGGAGCAGACACTAGGGTTATGGTGAGGGGTCCTGTTCTGGACAGATGCAGAAATCATTCTATCAGAGGAGCAGACACTAGGGTTATGGTTAGGGGTCTTGTTATGGACAGATGCAGAAATCATTTTATCGGAGGTGCAGAGGGTCAGACACTAGGGTTATGGTGAGGGGTCCTGTTATAGATGCAGAAATCATCCCATCAGAGGAGCAGACACTAGGGTTATGGTGAGTGGTCCTGTTATGGAGCAGATGCAGGAATCATTCTATCAGAGGTGCAGAGGAGCAGACACTAGGGTTATGGTGAGAGGTCCTGTTATGCAGCAGATGCAGATATCATTCTATCGGAGGTGCAGAGGGTCAGACACTACGGTTATGGTGAGGGGTCCTGTTATGCAGCAGATGCAGATATCATTCTATCAGAGGTGCAGAGGGTCAGACACTATGGTTATGGTGAGGGGTATTGTTATGGACAGATGCAGAAATCATTCTATCAGAGGAGCAGACACTAAGGTTATGGTGAGGGGTCCTGTTATGCAGCAGATGCAGATATCATTCTATCGGAGGTGCAGAGGGTCAGACACTACGGTTATGGTGAGGGGTATTGTTATGGACAGATGCAGAAATCATTCTATCAGAGGAGCAGACACTAAGGTTATGGTGAGGGGTCTTGTTATAGAGCAGATGCAGAAATCATTCTATCAGAGGAGCAGACACTAGGGTTATGGTGAGGGGTCCTGTTAGAATGATTTCTGCATCTGCTCCATAACAGGACCCCTCACCATAACCCTAGTGTCTGCTCCTCTGATGGGATGATTTCTGCATCTATAACAGGACCTCTCACCATAACCCTAGTGTCTGACCCTCTGCACCTCCGATAGAATGATTTCTGCATCTGCTCCATATCGGAGGTGCAGAGGGTCAGACACTAGGGTTATGGTGAGAGGTCCTGTTATAGATGCAGAAATCATCCCATCAGAGGAGCAGACACTAGGGTTATGGTGAGAGGTCCTGTTATAGATGCAGAAATCATCCCATCAGAGGAGCAGACACTAGGGTTATGGTGAGGGGTCCTGTTATAGATGCAGAAATCATCCCATCAGAGGAGCAGGCACTAGGGTTATGGTGAGGGGTCCTGTTATGGAGCAGATGCAGATATCATTCTATCAGAGGTGCAGAGGAGCAGACACTAGGGTTATGGTGAGGGGTCCTGTTAAAGATGCAGAAATCATCCCATCAGAGGAGCAGACACTAGGGTTATGGTGAGGGGTCCTGTTAAAGATGCAGATATCATTCTATCGGAGGTGCAGAGGGTCAGACACTAGGGTTATGGTGAGGGGTCCTGTTATAGATGCAGAAATCATCCCATCAGAGGAGCAGACACTAGGGTTATGGTGAGTGGTCCTGTTATAGATGCAGAAATCATCCCATCAGAGGAGCAGACACTAGGGTTATGGTGAGTGGTCCTGTTATAGATGCAGAAATCATCCCATCAGAGGAGCAGACACTAGGGTTATGGTGAGAGGTCCTGTTATGGAGCAGATGCAGAAATCATTCTATCGGAGGTGCAGATGGTCCGACTGTAAGGTAATGGTGAGGGGTCCTGTTACGGACAGATGCAAAGGATGAAGAGCTCGGTATGGCCTTGCCAAGGAGCAGCACACATAAACCTTTGTACCCTCCAGCAGATGTTCGGTGAGATCATGTTAAAAAGCATAAATGAAAGGACTTTAGAGATGGACGGACTGCCCGCTGCCCACGGGGACTGCAGTGAGGTCATGGAATCATCGCAAACTGCCAAACCACTCTATTACTCTGCCCGGTCCCCGGAGACAGGACTTCATTTTTAAAGTACTGCAGCAGGGGGAATTAACTCTCAACCTGCTGGCATAAATGACTGGCACATTTTTTCCCCCCCTCGGTTCAGCATATATGGATGTAGCAGACACACACACTTGGCGAGTTATCACGTCTAATTAATGCGTTATGACTGTTAAAGGTGGATTTAGACGAAGCAATAATCGTCCAGATTTGGCCATCTAAATGTGGCACCGCCACCGGTCACAAGATGAACGAGCAAAACGTTCATCCATCGGGTGATCCGGTCGTTCATGCAGGCACACCAATCATCTTCCTGGGGAGCAGATTGTGTGGTCTAAACGGCGATCTGCTGCTCAGAAACAATGGTTCTGTATGGTCCTCATACTGTGAAGGAGATCGCTGCATGTAAATGTCTCCTTCACTGAGCGAGCAGCTTCCCGACAATCAGCTGTATAATAGGGACGTGTAAACCCACCTTAAAGGGAGTCTGTCAGCAGATTTACCCCTTTTTAACAGTTGCCATTATGCTGTAGCCGCAAAACAGACTATTAACACAGTACCTTGATACGCTTTGGTGGACTTTTAAATCTGCCAAAAACGAACTTTGATGAGGGCTCGCAAGTGCCCAGGGCGGAGTCCACCGTGTTGGAGCCCAGGCAGCTCTGCCTCTTCGGCTCTTATCCCCGCCCAGCCTCCTCCTCTGCTCGCCTATCTGTTGTCTCTCCCCCTCAGCGAGATCCCGCGCCGACGCGATGACTTCCTTGGTCGGGGCATCTGGGGCAATCTGCTGACAGACTCCCTTTAACTCTGCTGCATCTGTACATCAGGAAATGCACCCCACATATACCCCAAACTAGTCCATACCATATAATGCATGTCCACAGCCCCGATTTTATTGGGACTCGCTTGTGGGATGGACCACAAAGGGGGCAGAGTTAATGCTAATTTGCACTATGAGGCCTCTTTCACACAGTTTTTTTTTTCATTTTTTTGCTGTAAAAACACCAGCTCCAGACAGCTGAAGGTCTGAAATACGAAATGCAGGACACACAATTGCTTTTCGCTAGTAGCTTTTTTTTGTTTCTTGCTTCTTTTCAAAAATGCAGCATGTGTTTTCCTTTATACCAGTTTTGATAAATCTCCCCATTGGTGGTAAAATAAAAACCAAAAACACTGCTAAATGTAACTTTTTTTTTTTTTTTTTTTAACCCATAAAAAAACTCCAGAGACAAATTCATGCGTACAAGGACCCTACCGGCGGTGCACCCTGACAAAATGGGGCAAGGCTTCAAACGTTCAGAGATTTGGGTTTCAAATGTTAGTAAGCATGAATAATCACACTTGCCAACAATTCAGAGGTTTGCGAACCAGACCACCAAGGAGGGGGTTATGCACATTTTATATAGAGGGGGAGTATCCAGGCTGACTAGGGTGAGGCTTAATATCTCCTACAATCTGGGATTCATTTATTGGCCCTCAGATTGGCCATAGACACTACAGGGAAATTTCCTGGTGGGCCTATGCCTTGGGGGGCCACCCAATCCGTCCTCACAGCCACCAGCCAGATACATAATGATCTGATCATCTCCTATGCACCTGGCCACCTGCGGTGCAGGTGGTAGTATGATGTGCTGCACTGTGGTATTTGCTTCTGCTGGGGCGGTATAGTGTTCTGCACTATGGTATTGCTGGCTTTGCCTACTTCTGTTGTCCCTGCCTACTTGTGTTTCCCCGCCTTCTCTCTTTGGACCTACCTACAACATGGGGCCACTTTTAGTTTCTTTTCCAGGGCGACTTTAAGTTACCAGTCTGCCCGGCACTGCGATTGGTTGGCAAGGGCACAGTGGTGTACTAAGGGGCGGCTTGGGGGGGTGGTCCGTCCCAGGTGCCGACTCCAGAAACAATGAGCGCTTCCATCAATACAGATGGAAGCGCTCATCGCTGGAGCGCTGGGAGCTGCGGTCCTGTCCCTCACCGCTCAGCTCCCCGCACTCCTCCCCTCCTTCAGGCCCGAGGGGTACAGAATGGTGGAAGCACAGTGGACATTACTACTATTAATGGGGCACAATGGTCATTATTACTGTGAAGGGGGCACAGTGGGCATTATGACTCTAAAGGGGGCACAGTGGGCATTATTACTGTGAAGGGAGCCCAATGGGGATTATTACTGTGAGGGGGGCACAAAGAGGGCATTGCAACTGTGAAAGGGCAAGGAGAGGGCATAACTACTTTGAGAGGGCACAATGTGGGCATAACTACTGTGTGGGGGCACACATCTGTACAAAACTACTGTGAAGGTTGTACAGTGAGGGCAATACTACTGTGAGGTGGTACCATTTTTTTAAAGTATGGTAAGGGGGGGGGGGTGCCAGAGAAAGGACCTGCCCTGGGTGCCAAACACCCTAGGCACGCCACTGCAAGGGCAACAAATGTTTTCTTTTATTCAGTTTCATGCATTTCATGCCAGTGCCATAGGTTCAGCGTATGTACCGAACGTAGTGACAACAAAATAAGTGATCCGATCCTGGGAAAGCTGTGTACCAGTCAATATGGCCATCATTTCAGCTCCCTCAGAGGTCGTCACTTAGCTTTCCTATAGTCCTGAATGTTAAATCCTATAGGTTATGCAGCCATACAGGGGTAGGGGTTGTATGAAGTTTTCAGGTATCGGATAAAATTGGGCGATTGTTGCTCCTGTGGGTTGAGCAATGTTGTCAGGCCCATTAGATGTAACTCTGGCTCTCACTGCAACGGCTGAGAATCTGTTACTGTTTGTTTTCTAGAAAAGCGCAGAGTAGTGAGCGTCCAGGCTGTTATTTTGGTGTCAGCTGTAGTTACAGATTCAGCCAACGCTTGGTATCAGCAGCTGGCGCCAAACCAAGCTAAACAGTCATAAGTGATAAATTCATCTTTTCCTCTTCGTTCTGGTACAAGTCTGATAGATATAATTAGTTTCTGCTGAACAGTAACAGAGACACTGTTGCAGGCTGCATACATGAGGCCGGGGGGGGGGGGCCTGCAGGCTGCATACATGAGGCCGGGGGGGGGGGCTGCAGGCTGCATACATGAGGCCGGGGGGGGGGGGGCTGCAGGCTGCATACATGAGGCCGGGGGGGGGGGGGGCTGCAGGCTGCATACATGAGGCCGGGGGGGGGGGCTGCAGGCTGCATACATGAGGCCGGGGGGGGGGGGCTGCAGGCTGCATACATGAGGCCGGGGGGGGGGGGGGCTGCAGGCTGCATACATGAGGCCGGGGGGGGGGGCTGCAGGCTGCATACATGAGGCCGGGGGGGGGGGCTGCAGGCTGCATACATGAGGCCGGGGGGGGGGGGGGGGCTGCAGGCTGCATACATGAGGCCGGGTGGGGGGGGGGCTGCAGGCTGCATACAGATATCATTTAGAAACATTTGAAAAAAACCTGTTTTTGGCGGAAGGTTTTAATTAAAGGACTACTTGGACCCTTACATTTTATGAGGGACTGTGCTTAGAGAGTCAATGGAGAAAGTTCACAAATAAGAATTGGACCTGGTCAACCTCAGATAGTTTGAGGTAAAAATGCCTCCTTGAAGGGTAGAAATAGTCCCAGGAGGCTGATGCATAAACTGATTCGAGAAATGACATTACCATCTTATTAAACCGATTCCACTTTTGTGAGGGGAGCGGGCATAATTTATTTTTTTATTTTTTCTGGAAATTTTCAGGATCCTTTGACATAATGCAGAAGATTTCTTAGATTTCCGACAGAACATTAACCCACTTAACAAAAGGCAGAAAAAAAGCGGAAAAAAAAAACAAAACTCCACACAACTCAATAGGGTCAGATCCTGGAATTTAAAGGGCAAGTTTCCTCTCTCTCGCTCTTTGACACCATTAAAAACATAAAGTGAAACGAAAATACACGAGGGGCCTTTAAATAAACAACAGTAAGAGGACACATACACTTTATTCACTTTTGGGCTTTTAACTGCTTCACAGTGAAAGATAGTCCTTTAAAGCGTGCATATGACTTTAAGAGAAAAAATAAACAAACCACAATGTACCTGCTAATAAAGGGAGTATTTCAATATCAGACTATATTGCTACAAATACTAGAAACAAATTCTGCGACATCACTGTCCACGACATCACTGTCCATAACCAAAAAGGACCACAAACTGGCGGCCACTCAAACTTTCCTGCCTCCGAGTGATGCAAATAAGAGGCTCCAATTTCCTGAGCATCTGGTACCATTCAGTAAAGGCCTGGAGTCAACGGCAATTATTCTGTCTTGTCCATATACAAATGGTCTGCGACATATGTCAGATCCAGAAAGGAAATGCGCCATTTATAATATACTGCGGATAAAGACATATAGATGTTGTATATATACACACATGAGTTACTATACTACCGCCACACTGTGCAAATGTTTGCCATACCCAAATGGTTGGATGTGTCTGGTCACTGGTCTCTAGTAACCTATCTAGATTATTTTGGCATATGCTTGCCCCAAGAAGTCTACGAAAAGCATCAACATAGTGACTGGTTCTACACTAAACATGGTTCCACAAAAACATTTGCGCAAATTGTAAGCAACTTGCTGTCACGTGGCTACTTTAGGGCTATGATTTGGCTGTAAAAACACCAACAAATTGCAGAAGTGTTGCAGGTTAGTCGCAGTCGTACACAACTCGCATTGTGGTCTAGGATGGTAAAGTTGTATTCAACTTGCGACGTTTTATGACGGCCGCAGCAGAGCCCCATCCTTAGATGCAACATTGAGATCTTCACGACACGTGCCGCCGTGCAGCCCCAGCCTTAGGGCTCATGCACAAACAGCAGGTCCGCTATATATGGTAACCGGCCGTGTGCTCACCTCATCACGGCTGCAGACCCATTCTCTTGAATGTGTCAGCAATCCGTAAGGTTTGGTGCGCAACGGAGGCACGGAACCACATGGAAGCACCACGGTGTGCTTCCGCGGGTTTTCTCTCTGTGCCTCCGAACAGCAAAAAAAAAAAAAATAGAACATGTTCTATTTTTTTTGCATTGTGGTCGGATCACGGACCCATTCGAGTTAAATGGGTCTGGATCCATCTGCGGAATCCTCAATGGCCGTGTGCATAAGGCCTTAATGTAGAGCTTACACAAAGTCAGCTCTGCTACATGTTAAGGTCTACATGAGTGACACCTTATGGTGCGTCAAGTGCTTCATGTTTTTTTCACTGAATCGTGCAGAGCATGAGAATGGGAGGTCCATTAAGTGAGTGGAAACAAAAGAAATTGATTTGGCCCAATAATGTAAAATTCTAAGTATTCTCCAATTACGCTACAGATTTTTCATACGTTTTCGGCTTCAGGTTATTTGCACGTCACGCCGATAAATTGCGGTGTAGCAGGGCAGCCATAGGAATAAATGGGGTCTAGGTGCGACTCGCATGTTCAACATTGCTGAATTTTTTTGTGATTCGGTGACAACAAATGTGCGTCTTGCACTGCAACCTCATTCATTCCTATAGCTGCCCTGCTACATGGCAATACTTGGGCGCGATACGTGTAACGCCCAAAATCACAGAGTAGCTGTACTCTTATTCTCAAGGATCTAGATGCATATTTTAAAAGACGCTGGCAGAGACACCGTGTCAGATTTGGCCTTAAACGAAGTGGAGGTGCGATTGGAAAAAGAGCAAGTCTGCCAGCATGTAACACGGGGACAGGGAACTGGACTCTGGGCCCAAGTGACAAAACAGGCTTTTTTCCACTTTAGAAGAAAGGAAAATCTCACAGCACAGGCGGTTTTTCTAAATTTCTCTGTAACAGTTCATTAGTACATAATAACAGAACAGAAAACCTGCAGATGTAGCAGAGAGGAGATTGTGATTTGGCGCTACGCATCATTGTAGTCCATTACCTATCGATGGCACTATCACTGCAGGTAAAGCTACTCATTACTGAGGCCTCTTGGCCCTTACTGCATCATCTCATGCATTCACACTGCAAAACCCAGAACCCCCTTGGATTAAAGTGAACTGAACGTGGAACACCGGACAATAATATGGCGATCTACGTTTGCTCACTAGAACTGGACATTTTTGTAGCTTCTTGCCCATTTCTGACCATGACCGGTGATGGCCTCCACACTATGGTATGTCTATTGTAGGACAACCAGAAGTAGGGCAAACAGCTGAGCGGTACACAATACTGCTTTCTGGCTTTTCTGTCACAGCTACAGAATATCGCATCCGCTTGTGGACAGGAGCAATACTATTTTTAAGCAATGGACCACGATGAGATACAGTGCTGATGTATGATGACTAGTGATGAAAGCCTCGGATCATAGATCCGAAGTCGCTTCGGTCAAAACTTAGTTTGAATACGGATACAGAGATCCGTCTCCGTACAGTATTCAAATGTATGAGCTCCGGTGCGTTGAAATGAGTTATCACCGAAGTCTTGCGAGACCTCGGTGAATAACTTCGGTATTCGATTTTTAAAAATGAAAACTATTTTAAAACAGGAATCCGAAGGCGGCTTCAGTACCGGCTTTGTAACCAAGTTTTAAAATGGTTTTCAAGTTGCTAAATCAAATCCCGAAGTTATTGTCATTCCCCTCGCCGGAGCCCATACATTTAATGCTGTACAGCAGGGGTGGGGAAACTTTTTGCTGCCGAGGGCCATTTGGATACTTGTAACATTATTCGGAGGCCATACAAAATTCTCATCTTAAAAATGTAACTGCTGTATTTGGTCAAACATATAACTGACTACGGGATAAGTTACGGAAATTGCGCTTCGATTAAAAAAATCTTTTAGCGCTGTATTTTTGTAGCACAAAATGGAATGGCGCCTGCACTAATTTTATATATATTTCTATTACATATAGTACAGGTGCAATTTTGACCATAATTTTTTAGTTCAGAATGTTACATATTAAGTTCTTCTTTTGGCATTAATGGAAGCTCATCCCAGAGGGGTCCAGAGAGGGGTTCACCCAGCTTTAACTCTCCCTGCCACTGTCCCTGCCTCTTCCTTTGCAACTGTCCCTGCCTTTGTCCCTTTCTGTACCTCAGATCTGCCCCCCAGCCTCAAATCACAACCCATCAGACCCCCCCCAGCCTCAGATCAGACCCCCCCAACCTCAGATCAGACCCCCCCCCCCCCCCAACCTCAGATCAGACCCCCCCCCCCCAACCTCAGATCAGACCCGCCCCCCAGCCTCAGATCAGACCCCTAACTTACCTCTCCAGCTCCGGACGGCGCTGCCTCTTTGGAGATTCACTTACCCTCCCTGGTCTTCTTCCCACCGCACTGTACTGTGACCCGACAGCGCACAGCGTCAGGTCATAGTGTGCATCTACGTGCACTACGTCCTGACGCTGTACGTGTCAGGACACAGTGCGGGGCTGGAAGATGACCAGGGAGGGTGAGGACAGACAGTGCAGTTCTCACCTTCCTGTGCCTCCCACATGCTAATTAGCATTTTCACAATATGTTCTGGCAGGGGGCCACATCAAATGATCCCACGTGCTGGAGGTTCCCCACCCCTGCTGTACGGAGACGGGTCTCCGTACAGCATTTAAACAAAGTTTAAGGGGGGAGTGTCCTGACTATGGCGGAGTGAACACGCATCTCAGAGAGCTCCTGCCACGACATTGCTCTAGCAAGCGTTCCTAGCTCACCGGTGCCTGGCTCTTGGGCTCAGATGGTCCGGACGAGAAGGGGTTCAACAGTCGGTCCCCCCAGAACTCCCACAGAAGTGAGACGCACGGGCGTTTTTTGCTCCGGAGGGGCAGAAGGTAACAGGCTGCAACTCCTGCGCGGCTGCTCTCCCGCAAGCAGCGTGCGAATTTAATATCGCAGCGCCCCCATACAAACCCTTACTAAGCCCGAAGCTTGCTGAAGACGACCTGCACCTCAACATGCACCAGTCTCAGTCGCCCGCCACAGGTTGGAAGAAAGGCTCACCGCCGCCTCCCCCGGCCCATGCTGTGAACGGAGGAGACACGAGGTACGAGCCATCTTGCCAGGCCGCACTAGATCCTGTGCCAGTGACACAAGCGTCGGTGCCTCTGCTTCCACAAGCCCCAACCCAGTCCTCTCTACAATTAGAGCCAGATGACCCATCCTGGGACTGAAGGGCCCATGTCCGGCAATTGCCGACCAGACAAGAAATGGAACAATTCATAGTACGACTGGAGACTTCATATAAGCAGGAACTCCATACCCTGTCTACCAACTTACAACTCATCGAGGAGAGGGTAGATGATGTCTCCTCTCACCAAGCTGAATTGTCCTCTCGTCTGGATGCAGTGGAAGACAAAGGTCTTCAGAGAGACCAACACATTAGCCAGCTATACCGGCTTCATGAAGATTCTGAAAACCGCAGCAGGCGTAATATCAGGTTGCGAGGCCTTCCTGAATCCCTATCTACTGCAGATCTCATCCACACCCTGCAGGATTTCTTCAAGATGATCTTAAACAGACCGGTCTCTGATGACCTGGAAATCGACAGGGCGCACAGGGCACTCGCCCCACCTAATCCTGATCCTTCTAGACCCAGGGATGTTATTTGCCGCTTACACTACTACTCCGTAAAGGAGGAAATCATGCGGAAATCGCATAACAAAGCTTCGATCGAGTACAAGGGAGCCCACATCTCGCTACTACAAGATCTAGCCCGCTCTACCCTACAACAACGTAGAGCTCTTCGCCCCCTGTTAGAGTGCCTACGTGAAAGAGACATTCCCTACATGTGGGGATATCCGTTCCAGCTGGTGGTCAGAAGAGGCGGCAAACGCCATGAACTGCGAGATCCCTCGGAGTTAGCAGATTTTCTAGCTGCGCTGGGACTACCTGATATTGAGCTCCCTGAATGGAGTACCATTCCTCCGATCCCGGCACGTTTCTCAGTCTGGAAGACTACGCCATCGGGACGCAATAGACGGTCTGATAATCGGAGGCCATCATCATGATCTCCCCATCGCATCACATTGCATGCTGTGTACAGTTTGTCACTTATAATGTGCTCTTATGTTTGAGGTCTCTTGTCAGTTGAGGTCCGGGCGCCCTTGGTTTGTGTTAGAGGTGCTACCCTGATTGACAAGACGGCTTAGTTATTTTGTCTTCAGCTAATGAGTAAGCAATTAGCTGGGTGTTCTCTGCTTCATAGTTCAGTTATGTTATTGAAATATATGTCGGCAGGTTCTACTCGCCCGTCACTCCTTCCCGTCCACTATCCTTATCTCTAGGACGCTCACTTTGATAACTAATGGTCAGTTATACTCTCGGGCAGGTCTCAATATCTGCTATTGGAAGACAGTCCCCAAATAACGCTCAACGTTACCCTCCTCACTTCCGAGGTCTCATTGATACACTCTGTGTACCACTCCTAATTTGTTGTCTTCGACTACTCTCCACTTTTCCCTCCTCTTCTTTTTCTTCCCCTTCCTTTCCCTTTTTCTGTTTGTCTCTGTGGTCTCTTTGCCCAAGTTTCACTCGTTGTCCCTTTGTGGTGTTTGTCTGTCCTGTCTCCCCCTCTCCTGGAGTTTTTTTCCTACCTCAATACCTTTCCCTGATCCCTTCCCGAGTCCTGCATTGCTGATTCATTCCTCTGTCAGAAATGAACCAACAGGCTGAAATCAAACTCGTCTCCCTAAATGTTAGAGGGTTTAATATCCCTGACAAAAGATCAAAGATTCTTGAGGGAATGCAAAAGGATAAAGCGCAGATCTTGCTCTTGCAAGAAACGCATTTTAAGACACACCACAACCCAAACTTTAGGTCAAGGGCCTATACCACCTGGTTTCACAGTACAAATCCAGAAGCTAAAGCTAAGGGGGTTTCTATCGCTCTGCATAAAAATCTTCCTTGCTCTGTTATAGATTCCAGGTCCTGCAGCAAGGGACGATACGTCTTTGTCAAGCTGGCCATCCATGGGAGAGCGTACACAATAGGTAACTTATACCTTCCAAACTCGGGGCAAGGTAAGACGTTTGCAGCTATTATGTCTGACTTTAACTTACCTCTTAACCCGTCACTAGACACATCCCTAGGACGATCTCTTGTTCCTAACTCAACAATCTCCAGGGTTCGCTCTGTCTTGCAGAACAATAGGCTCGTTGATGTATGGAGGATTTTAAATCTGGACAGTCGCGATTACACATACTACTCCCAAGCCCATAACACATACAGTAGAATTGACTTGTTTGCCATACCACCCTATAGGCTAACTCCCCTACTCCACCCCCGATGCCGAATGCCGTGCAGAATCAGAAGCGTTGCGGGTGCCGGGGGGCAAGGCAAGTATGATCTGTGTGAGGGGCTCGGGCATATGGGAGGGCATTATAGATCTTGGATAACCCCTTTAAGGAGACCAGCTGTGTAGGGAGACTTAGTGGCAATGCTCTATGGGAAAATAATATGCAGAGGCGTCTTCCAGGGAAAGAGAAAAGTCTTGCCAGTGCCGCCCTTTTTCTTCCAAAAAGGTGGCACTAGCAGGACAATTCTCTTTCTCTGGAAGATGCCTCTGCATATTTCTAACCTTGAACCCCTTTAAGTCCTCTTGCACACGACCGTATGGCTTTCATTTTTTTTCCGGTCCTCAAAAAATGGATCCGCAAAAAATACGGATGACATCTGCGTGCATTCTGTTTTTTGCGGAAAAGAACAGCTGGCCCCTGATAGAACAGTACTATCCTTGTCCGTTATGCGGACAATAATAGGACATGTTATATCTTTGAACGGAAAAACGGAAACGGAAGGCATACGGAGTATCTTTAGGTTTTTTTGTGGACCCATTGAAATGAATGGTTCCGTATACAGAACGCAAAAAAACGTAATGTAAACGCAAAAAAAATAAAAAAAATAAAAAATAAAAATAAAAAGAGGCCTAAGGCTACGTTTCCAGCAGGGAACAGCTGGCCAGCATTCACAATATCCGTACAGTTGGATCTCTTGACTATAACGGCATCAGGCGGCGATCCGGGATCAGACAGCTGGATCTGCTTGACAGAGACGTGAGCAACGTCTTACTCAAAAAAGTGGACATCTTGTATGCATGTTTCCTATCCTGCCCGAGAAAGCTGCCAAACGGATTGTCACCCCTCAAAGGCAAGCAATTTACTCATCAATATGGCTTCCTCCACCAGCACACAAGTAGTATATGCAGAGTGACGTATTGTGGCTGCCTAGTGGGATTTTGGCGTAAAAAAAAAAGGCCGCAATGAGAAAATAAATACGCTGCACATTCACTGTTCTACCATCGACTGATATGAGGCATCTGAAGTTTCTGTAGTCGTAAGAGCGGTATTCATGAAGTACAGCAAAAATAGCTCACACAAGACAGATGCGGCATGGCGATAAATTTTACACACACATCACACAATGCACCGCAGGTCAGGCTTTTCACCGGGGCCTGCTATAAATCCTTGTGACACGGTGGGAGAGGGGAGATCGCTTGCACAGGGAATGGAGAATGAGAGTTTTGTATCTTCCGTGTGACTTTCAAAAGAGCATCTATCATTTTGGCAATGAAAGACAGACAGGAATGCGCCATTCTGCATGAGGGACACCCCGACAGGGGCTCATCACCGACAAAGAAGCCAGTAAATATACAGGTCAAGACAATAAGTATGCTTAATGGAACAACATTTAGCAACTTTGCGTGTGCTTTGCTTCACTTTTGGCAAGATTTTCTACTTTTCTTCTCTACTCACACCCAAAGCTGCATTCAGAATCTGCCAATTTTCATTTCATCATAAGGGTAATGTGGGAGCTCACATGACATCCCACAGGTAAGGTTAGACTCTAGAGCCTCATTCCGTGCTCAAATCCGTGAGAAGGTGGTCAATGATGCATCCGTGAAGGATCCGTGTGTCATCCGTGTTTCACTGACCCTGCACAGCTGAACAATAATTTTCAAAGCATCTCTTCCTAATAATCCGTGAAACACGCATGCAACACGGATAGCATCCGTGGCTTTCACGGACCCATAGACTATAATGGGCAAAAATAGAGCATGCATCCTTTGTAAAAACACAGACTGGGCTAAAACACTGATGTCTGAATACACACATTTAAAATTAATGGGGATGTGAGCTGTGCGCGGAGAACACATACAGCACACGTGCGCGGAGAACACATACAGCACACGTGCGCGGAGAACACATACAGCACACGTGCGCGGAGAACACATACAGCACACGTGCGCGGAGAACACATACAGCACACGTGCGCGGAGAACACATACAGCACACGTGCGCGGAGAACACATACAGCACACGTGCGCGGAGAACACATACAGCACACGTGCGCGGAGAACACATACAGCACACGTGCGCGGAGAACACATACAGCACACGTGCGCGGAGAACACATACAGCACACGTGCGTGGAACACTGAGATGTGAATATGGCTTTACTGGAAAGAACAGGTAAACTGTGGTCTGTTTCCAAGGGAAAATAGAAGATGTTTGATAGCAGCTTTGGGTGTGAATGGAGTAAATCTATAGAAAGGAAAATATAACTATCCATACACATTCCAAAAGATAACAGTTTTCAGCAGGTGTTTGATGTTGCAAAGAAAAATAAAATGACAAGCAAACATGAGCTGTCACTAACCTTCGTTAACCCGTGGCAGATTTGATTTATCGATCGGAATATCGGTCATGATTTGTCTCTTGATTCAGCCCTCCTTTGATTCCAGCGTTTCAGTTCACGTTAAAGAACCATGGAAAGAAGCTGAAAAATGCAACACATATTTAAGATGTGGGATCTTAAAAGACAGAAGACAGAAACTATGGGGCATGAGTAATATGCTTCCCTGGCAATTAGGAAAAATATATTATACATCTGCTTCAAAGATCCAGAGTTTGGTGGCTGCGTACTGTGCCTGGCATTCAGCTAAAAGCAACAGCATTTCTGAGCTGCTGTCAGTCATCTGATTTCAGCCAATCAGCATTACTGGGAGTTTTACCAGCTGTTCTTATTGGCTAAGAAGAGTCGACATGTCCTGCTGACAATTCTCCTCCCAAGAGTCCTCTTCAGCTGGATGCCAGGCACAGAAAATCCAAGCAGGGAAGGTTGCAGATAAAAGCACTCACAAAGTTCTTATTCCTTTACTCCGTGGTAGTTTATTTTCCCTGAATTATGCAGTTTAAATAAAAACTCTCCCAAACTATTTTACAGACATGAGTAATGTCATGTAGTGGGTATAATGCGGTAATGTCATCTACATCACCATTAAGCGTCTTCATACATCTGGGAAAGCAATTTGGAAAATCTGTTAATACCGTATATCGTCCTCATGACTATATGTCAATGCAAGATCGCAGCCGTTCATCAGTCAAGGAAATTGCATCTGACTGCTGCCAGGACCCATGTTACATATGTAGCTCGCCTTTAAACGCAGACGTGTAGTATTACATGACAAGTGCATACAGTAACTGGTGTGCGGTATTAGATCATACCAGCATGGTGCGTTATCCGATACTGGAGTTATAAGTCGTGCCAAGACCAAGCTCCAAGTGCAGGATAGATGCAGATGAGGAGGCTGGAGAGACATCTATGGGACCACACATGGCGCAACTCACAGCCCGCTGAAACACGTAAGAGATAAATCTAAATGCACCTCCACCACTATGATCATAGGGAAAGAGACTGGTACCATAGGGAAGGACTGGTACCACAAAGTAAACTGGGTAATAGCTAAATAATAGGGACGTGCAATAGATGCAATGGTAAAAGTTTAAATGGGCCCTAATCTAGTTTAGTCCCTTATCAGAGCTTAAAGGGGCATCCCGGTTACAGAAAGTTATCCCCTATACCACGGATAGGGTATAACTATGAGATCGGCGGGAATCCTACCACTGGAACCCCCACCAATCCTGAGAACAGTGGCCCCATATCCTGTGGGGCCCCCCTGAAATGGACGGAGAGGCTGGGCGGAAAAGACGAGTACACAGCTCACCTGTCTCCGGTGCTCCCATAGAAATGAATGGAACGGTGGTGCGCATTTCCACCCAGCCGCTCTGTCCATTTCAAGGAGGCCCCACAGGGTACAGGTCCCCTGTTCTCATGATCGGTGGGGGTCCCATTGGTAGGACCACCACTGATCTAACAGTTATCACCTATTTGATGGACAAGGGCTCATGCACACGAGCGTGTGTGCCCCATGCTGTGGACCTCAAATGGAGGTCACAGAAGTTCGGGCTTGGGATCGGTGTTCTGTAGATTGTATTATTTTCCCTTATAAAACATGGCGTGAGGTAAACGCATTGCACCCGCACTTGTGCGTTGCGTGAAAACCGCAGCATGCTCTATATTCAGCGTTTTTCACGCAACGCAGGCCCCATAGAAGTGAATGGGGCCCATTTGTGTGTAAGGCCTCATGCACACGACCGCTGTTTTATTCCGTGTCCAATTCAGTGTCCGTTGTTCCGTTTTTCGTGAGGCACACAAGATTGTCTTCCGCGTACGTTTTTTCCCTATCATTTGCATGGCAAACTTGACACACGGAAACAAATAACGGAATCGGATCACGGAACCCCATTTTGCGGAACGGAACACAACAACGGTCATGTGCATGAGGCCCAAGGCCGCAATCACACATACGTGGTCCGTTAAAATCCGGCCGGCCGTCCTGCTGAGTGCAGGAGTGCACGGCGTCGTTGGTTGCTATGACACCATGCGCTTTGTTCCGCCGCTGCTGTACAGTAATACACTCATATGGTCTATATGACTGTATTACTGTACAGCGGCGACGGCACGAAGCGCACGATGTCATAGCAACCAACGACGCCGTGCACTCCTGCACTCAGCAGGACGGGTTTTCACGGACCACGTATGTGTGAATGCAGCCTAAAAGTGATATAACTGCATCTCAAATACAGCTTCAATGAGTTTTTAAATGGAATGTCCACCATCAGGCACCAGTCTACACATTACCTATAGAATGAAACTACATTAAAAATTTTTTTGCCATTTTATAAATACATAACGTCTCTTATCCTGTAGTGATCCTGAGTTACATCCTGTATAATACCCCAGAGCTGTACTCAATCTGCTGGTGGGGTCACTGTCTACATACATTACTTTTCCTGTACTGATCCTGAGTTATATCTTATATTATACTCCAGAGCTGCACTCACTGTTCTGCTGCTGCAGTCACTGTATATGTACATTACTTTACTTATCCTGTACTGATCCTGAGTTATATCTTATATTATACTCCAGAGCTGCACTCACTGTATATGTACATTACTTTACTTATCCTGTACTGATCCTGAGTTATATCTTATATTATACTCCAGAGCTGCACTCACTGTTCTGCTGCTGCAGTCACTGTATATGTACATTACTTTACTTATCCTGTACTGATCCTGAGTTATATCTTATATTATACTCCAGAGCTGCACTCACTGTATATGTACATTACTTTACTTATCCTGTACTGATCCTGAGTTATATCTTATATTATACTCCAGAGCTGCACTCACTGTTCTGCTGCTGCAGTCACTGTATATGTACATACATTACTTTTCCTGTACTGATCCTGAGTTATATTTTGTATTATATTCCAGAGCTGCATTCACTATTCGGCTGTTGGGTTCACTGGAGCAGACTTACTATTGAAAATCGCATTTCACGTCACAAAAACGGTATGCATGCTTCTGGCGCATTTTCGGAGTAAAACTACGCCAACTTATAAGTATGTGTTTTTTGGCACATGGACAGAATTTGGCGCAGGATTTACGATACTTCAAATTTATAAAGGTACATGCACCAGAATAGTAAAATTTGTCTAATATTAAAGAGGACCTTTCACCTGGAAAAACATTGTGAACTAAGTATCCTGACATATACAGCGGCGCCCGAGGATCTCACTGCACTTACTATTATCCCTGGGCGCCGCTCCGTTTTCCCGTTATGTCCTCAGGTATCTTCGCTCAGTAGGTTATAGTAGGCGGAGACTTAGGACTCTAGGTTATAGTAGGCGGAGTCTGCCCTTGTTCTACTGGGAGTCTCCTCCTCCCAGGCTGTAGCGCTGGCCAATTGCAGGGCACAACTCACAGCCTGGGAGAAAAAAACCTCCCAGGCTGTGAGCTCTGCGCTGCGATTGGCCAGTCCTCTTTAAGACTGGGATTCCTACTCTTAGTGCAGCGCTATTAGTACATCTTCCCCACTGTGTGCAAACATTAATTATTTTGCACTGATCCTGAATTACAGTCTGCATTACACTCCACAGCTGCATTCACAGTTCTGCTAGTCAATATTAAAAACAGTCCACAACATGTTGCTAGATGCACCCCCTAAGTTTCAGATTGCTGTACGCCTGGAAACTGCGCCAGCAAAGAATACCAAGAGATTGCAACTATGGCTCAGGAGTAAAAACGTATGGCTTGATCCCTTATGTCCTTTTAAAGAAATCCAACAAGATCATCACTCCTATTATGGGGAGAGGTTTAAGATGTCAAGATCCACACAGGGCAAACCACCAAGAAATGCATGGGAACAAAAACACACATTTCTAGTAGAAGGAATTACTCAAGGTGAACTCCCTGCCACCAAGAAAGCGAGACACAGCACAAGACACAACAGGAACACACACACCCTGCTGACATGTGCCGCCAAACGGAAAATACCTGCCTGAAAGGACACCTGTAGTCAGAATATGGCAGCGTTTATTAAAGGGGATTCTGTCAAATTCACAGAAGTGTCATATAAATAGGTTCATAGCGTGAGGAACACCATAACTGGCCAAAGTAGAGAGTTATTTCCTGTGTATTCGGGGGGGGGGCAAAAAAACTGTAACACACTATGAACCACATTTATTATTAAAACCTATGTGTGAACCCAACCGTAAAGGGGTTACGCCATCAAATGTCATTTTAATCTAGTTCTCTTTATTACAATGGTGCCCCCTGGTATGTAATCTATATAGAAATGTGCACATCCAGATACTGAGGTGGACACACATGCTCAGTTCCATTGTTCAACTGCCACCAGCCATATCTGTGGTTGGAAGCGGTCACAAGGAGTGAGCTGCAGCAGAAAGGACACCCCCCTGAGCGGTGATGAGGGAATAAAACTGCTGCAGCAGAAAGGACACACACCCTGAGCGGTGATGAGGAAATAAAACTGCTGCAGCAGAAAGGACACACACCCTGAGCGGTGATGAGGGAATAAAACTGCTGCAGCAGAAAGGACACACACCCTGAGCGGTGATGAGGAAATAAAACTGCTGCAGCAGAAAGGACACACACCCTGAGCGGTGATGAGGAAATAAAACTGCTGCAGCAGAAAGGACACACACCCTGAGCGGTGATGAGGGAATAAAACTGCTGCAGCAGAAAGGACACACACCCTAAGGCTGGGTTCACACCTGAGCGTTTTACAGCGCGTTCCTACGCGCTGTAAAACGCTCAACAAGGAGAAACCAATGCTTCCCTATTGGCATGATTCTCACCTGGGCGTTTTACAGCGCGTACAATCGCGCTGTAAAACGCCCGACGCCCCAAGAAGTACATGAGCTTCTTTGGGGCGTCTTGTCGCGCGTTCCCGTACATAGACTTTCGGGAACGCGCGACAATGGGTGTTCGCTTGTCTCTGTATGCGTGATTACAAATGCCCGTACAAGCGCGCATACAGAGCGCTCCATCGCGAACGCTCAGGTGTGAACCCAGCGTAAGCGGTGATGAGGGAATAAAACTGCTGCAGCAGAAAGGACACACCCCCCGAGCGGTGATGAGGGAATAAAACTGCTGCAGGAGAAGGGACACACCTCTTGAGCTCTGGTAGGGAATAAGCTGCAATAAAAAGGACACACCCCGAGCTGTCGTAGGAGAAAAGATACACCGCGTGAGCTGTGACAGGGAGATAGCTGCAGCAGAAGCATATACTGAGCTGCCAGACTGAAGAGAATCTAGCAGAGCAATGAATGGGGAGATCTCTGGATCCATGTGAGGTACAGGGCTGGTTCTAGCTTTGTTAGAAAGAGACTGGCATGTAATATGTGATGTCCGATTTTTATTTTTTACATCAATCATGGCACAAAATAGTTTGGCCAACAAAGAGCTAAAGATGTCAACTGGCGCAAATCAGACTTTTGAGAAAGTGACATTTAAAAAATGTTGAAGGAGTTTGATGGAGTTCCCGAAGAAGGCCGACTGTCCTGAGAGGAGTGATCACGCCGTCGTGTGGCCTTAAGGCCCCTTGCAGACGAGCGTGTCCAGATTAGGTCCGGATGCGTTGCGTCTGCGATTAGGGAAAATCATGAGAGTGCGTAAGCAATTTCAGTCAGTTTTGAATGCGATTGCATTACGTTGCTCAGTTTTTTGTGGGACCCAGACCCGAACCCGGACTTCTTCACAGAAGTTCGGGTTTGGGTTAGGTGTTCTATTTATTTTATTATGTTCCCTTATAACATGGTTATAAGGGAAAAGAATAGAATTCTTAATACAGAATGCTTACAAAAATGTGGCTTGAGGGTTTAAAAAATTAGAATTAAAATTAACTCCCCTCATCCGCTTGTTCGCGCAGCCGGCATCATCATCTTTCTTCTTCTTTCAGGACCTGCAAAAGGACCTTTGAATTTTCTATCTTCATTCAGCAGGACCTGCGCTGATGTCACAGCACTCACCACGTGGTGAGCGCAATGACGTCATCAAAGGTCCTTTGGCAGGTCCTGAAAGAAGACGATGCCGGCTGCGCAAACAAGCGGATGAGGTGAATTATTTTATTATTATTTTTAACCCCTCATGCCACATTTTAGTAAGCATTCTGCATTAAGAATGCTATTATTTACTAACATGGTTATAAGGGAAAATAATACAGTAAATTGACTTTAAATGGGGTTGCTCATCCCGATCATCTCCTAGCAACCGTGCGTGAAAAATCGCACTGTATCCGCTCTTGCTTGCGATTTTCACGCATCCCCATTCATTTCTATGGGGCCTACGTTGCGTGAAAAACGCAGAATATAGAACATGCTGCGATTTTTACGCAACGTACAAGTGATGCGTGAAAATCAACGCTCATCTGAACAGCGCCATTGAAGTGAATGGGTCCGGATTCAGTGCGGGTGCAATGCGTTCACCCCATGCATTGCACCCGCATGAGATTCTCGCCCGTGTGAAAGGGGCCTAAGGCCTCTATCACAAATGAGTTTTCCGCACGGGTGCGGTGCGTTTTGTGAACGCATAGCACCCGCACTGAATCCTGACCCAGTCATTTCAATGGGTCTGTGTACAATGAGTCTGTGAAAAAACATTTTTTTCATGCATCAGTTCTGCGTTGGGTGAACAACGCAGCACGTTCTATATTCTGCGCAGCGCTGGCCCAATAGAAGTGAATGGAGCTTCAGTGAAAAACGCATTGCACCCGTGCGGAAAAAAAAAATGAACAACTGAATGCAATTGCAGATAAAACTGACTGAACTTGCTTTCAAAATAGTGCGAGTTTCACTGAACACACTCTGAACGCATCCGGACCTAATCCGTATCGTCCGTGCGAAAGAGGCCTAAAGGGTGTATTAGACAGTCCGATTTAACAGGCGATTGTTGGGAAGGAAGTGTTCCCTACCAGGAATCGCCTGCTCGCTAGCGGAGCAGACCACTGCTACTACATGCAGCGATCTCCTCCTCAGTATAGGCAGGAGCAGTGGTTACACCATCGCTGTTCCCTATGCTGAATCATCGTTTGCCGGCAGCAGAGAGTGATTAGACACCACAATCTGCCGCCAGCAAACAATGTTTTTTTTTTTAAATGTCAAAAGATTTGGATTGCCCGATGAAATCATTTGCTCGTTCATGGGGCAATTGGCGACAGTATTAGGCACCTTTCACACGAGCGAGTATTCCGCGCAGGTGCAATGCGTGATGCAAACGCATTGCGCCCGCACGGAATCCGGAGCCATTCATTGCAATAGGGCTGTGTACATTAAAGTGTTGGTTTTCACGCATCACTTGTGCGTTGTGTGAAAATCGCAGCATGTTCTTTATTCTGCGATTTTAACGCAACGCTGGCCCCGTAGAAGTGAATGTAGCTGCGTGAAAATCGCATTGCATCTGCAATCAAGTGAGGATGTGATGCGTTTTTTTATGGATGGTTGCTAAGAGATGTTGTTTGTATACATTCCGTTTTTTAGCACGCGTGCAAAACGCATTGCACCTGCACGATAAAAACTGAACAACTGAACGTGATCGCAGGCAAAACTGAATGACTTTGCCTGCGAAATCTGGCATTTTTCACTGAATGCATTCGCAACGCATCCGGACCTAATCCGGACACGCTTGTCTGCAAGGGGCCTTACACTGCCAGATGATCGCTAACCAGCGTTACTGTGTGAAAAATCGGCAGATGTAATACACCCTTAAAGGGAACCTGTCACCAGGATTTTGTGTATAGAGCTGAGGACATGGGTTGGTAGATGTCCGCTAGCACATCCACAATATCCAGTCCCCATAGCTCTGTGTGCTTTTATTGTGTAAAAAAACTGATTTGATACATATGCAAATTAACCTGAGATGAGTCCTGTACATGAGAAGAGTCAGGGACAGGACTCATCTCAGATTAATTTGCATACGTATCAAATAGTTTTTTTTAGACAATAAAAGCACACAGAGCTATGGGGACTGGGTATTGAGGATGTGCTAGCGGCCATCTAGCAACCCATGTCCTCAGCTCTATACACAAAATCCTGGTGACAGGTTCCCTTTAAGTGTTCCTCAGTGACATGCGTCCCTCCCTGGTTTTTGCGGACGCAGGACCCATTCACTTAAATGAGCAAGCAGTACTTGCATGCGGCACTTTTTTGTGGTGCGGAGGCACGTTCAGAAAACCCACGGAAGCACTTTGTAGTGCTTCCGTGAGCTTCCGATCCATGCCTTTGTTCTGCACTGCATCGTATCTCCCGGTGAATGGGTCCGCATCCATGATACAGTGTGCACATGGCGATGCCCGTATACTGTGGACCCGCTGTTTTCAGGGCGCAATACGGGCACGGCAGGGCAACGGCCGGGTGCATGAGCCCTAACAGTGGCCCAGACAGACACTAATGGCGACCTAAGTATAAATTTACACCACCTTTCCGAAAATTCTAGAGACCCTAGTGACCATTTTATTTGAGATACAACATTATGTTATGTAACCCGGGCGTGCTGCCTTCATTACAAAGGGGGATTACTCTGTGTGTTTAGTCACTGACACACTGTGCAGGTTCTGTAGCAGATCATGACGTAATGGACACAAAGACGATTCATTATTTACTACAATGCTTTCCTCGTAGGAAAAAAAATTATGAAACCAGCAACAAGTTAAATATTGATATCTGCAAATGAATTCGGATGACACCCTGCCAGCGACCAGGACAGAATTGTAAGGCAGGTCACTTGTCAGGTCCAAAAGTTGGGAAATTCCAACACTTTCTGGACCAGAACATGACAGCTATTGTTTTCTAATTCTGCCTGAGAGCTTACGATTCATTTCCAGGATGGGGGGGGGGGGGTGTTTAGTGACGGCTGCAGAAGTTGATGAACTGTACTGAGTGATATGTGGAAAAAGTCCCTTTTATGATTAGAGAAAAGAATGGAACCTGATCTGCAGTGTGTACATGGGGTTCAACTGGCTAGATTGTATGAACACAGCTCCATGAGAGGAGATGGAGAGGAAAACACACACACATAGATAGAAGTGTACCGTTGTCTGATATATTTCCATGGTAACAGACTACAAACAACCCCTATAAGTAGTCTGATCCTGCAGTGCTACTCGCTGCCCCTCTTATTTTGTCAGATGGAAGGGATTACTCTATTGCAGGTTTCAGGGGAGCATGTTCAACACACCACAGTGGACTCTGCTCCTTAGGCCCCTTTCACACGAGCGAGTTTTCCGCGCGGGTGCAATGCGTGACGTGAACGCATAGCACCCGCACTGGATCCGGACCCATTCATTTCAATGGGTCTGTGTACATGTTTTTTTTTTCATGCATCACTTCTGCGTGTTCTATATTCTGCATTTTTTCACGCAGCCCTGGCCCCATAGAAGTGAGTGGGGCTTCAGTGAAAAACGCATTTCGTCCAGAAGCAAGTGCGGATGCAATGCGCTTTTCACTGATGGTTGCTAAAGCTACTTTCACACTTCCATTGTTGGATTCCGGCATGCAGTTTCGTTGCCGAAACTGCCTGCCGGATCCGGAAATCCGTATGCAAACGGATAGCATTTGTTTCCGGATCCAGTTGACAAATGCATTTGAAACAACGGATCCGTCTCTCCGGTGTCATCCGGAAAAACCGACCCGGTATTTATTTTTTTCACATTTTTAAAGGTCTGGTTTTCCGGAACACTTGGTACCGGATCCGGCATTAATACATTTCAATGGAAATGAATGCCGGATCCGGCATTCTGGTAAGTGTTCCGGAATTTTTGCCGGAGAAAATACCATAAGAGTGACTGAACTGAAGACATCCTGATGCATCCTGAACGGAATGCTCTCCATTCAGAATGCATTCGGATAAAACTGAAGCGGTTTTTTTTCGGTATTGAGCTTCTGTGACGGAACTCAACACCGGAAAACTTTAACGCTGGTGTGAAAGTACCCTAAGAGATGTTGTTTGCAAACCTTCAGTTTTTTATCACACGCGTGAAAAACGCATTGCACCCGCGTAGAAAAAAAACTGAACAACTGAACGCAATTGCAGACAAAACTGACTGAACCTGCTTGCAAAATGGTGCGAGTTTCCCTGAGCCAATCCGTCACGCTCGTGTGAAAGAGGCCTCAGACCGGACCGCAGGGCACTAGAAGGATTTCTAATGCTGTGTGTCTCTGCATGACCTCAAGTGTAATGATTTGTACTCTCATAATGCCATCAGTACAAATCTTTACAGTTGAGCTCGGGCAGAGACACACAGCATCTGGTCAGAGGAGTTCACTACAGGAATTCACGCTCCCACGCGCAGAATGCGTCACGCAGGGAACACGCTCGTCTGAGACTGGCCTATGACTACACAACAGGGTGAGTTTGTAGCTTTTTTTTGTGTATACCGATAAATATCTACATTTTTAGGCGTTCTATTCTGGCTGAACATGTTTGTAGTCTAGAACCATGGAAATACATAGGTTTGCACAGGAGCTGTATACAATATCAAAATGGCATTATGACCAGATAGATAGATCCGATTTAAGGCCCATTCACAGGACCGTATTTTTTCTGTCTGCATCTGTTCCGCAATTTTGAAGATCGGATAAGAACACATTCATTACAATGAGGCAGCAAAAGATGGGTGTGCTCTCCGCATCTGCGCTTCCAATCGCCCGCCAAAAAAAATATGCATTTGCGGACGAGAATAGGCATTTCTATCAGGGAGCAGGACGTTCCCATCTGCAAAATGCGGACCGCACCCGGGCGGTATCCGTGTTTTGCGGTCAGTAAAAATGGATACGGTCATGTGATTGAGGCCTTACAAGTGATGGAAGGCTAAGGCTGCACCACTTACAACGCGGCGGGTTATCCAACTCCTGTACTGAACCACGCAAACCCTGGGCCGGAAAGGCTTGACAACTCTTGTTCTAAAAGGGTTAACCACCTATGTCGATGCCCGTCCTGTGGATATATGATTAACCCTTTCAGAACCAGACAACGCACGGGGGGGACTAGATATGAACACAGACATTTTAGGACAAGACCCATAATAATATTAGTATATCGTCCAGGGGACGGGACAAACATATAAAATATAAACAGCAAATATCTATGGACGGGGACACAAAAGGAGAAAGGACCCCGCTGATAGGTGGATAATTACAACCCCCCTCATTCTGTATTATAACCCCCCTCATTCTGCGCAGGAGTTTGGAAGACTCTGAGATTAGAAATTCTGATTAGATAGATAGATAGATAAATGAATGAATGGAGGGATAGAGAGAGAGATATTGTCTGCAAACAATGATACTCAGAATTATTAACCTTTTCAGTGCCAGGGTGCAGTACCCTTTGTTTGCAAAAATGAAGACAGAGATAGATGATAGAAGATAGATGATAGAAGATAGATAGATGACCATTGCTGCCACATCACACAGACCTGCCTGATTGCCAGTGATGAGAGGTCAATGTTTAACCCTGTCAGCACCAGGCTCCCTCAGTGCAGGTCTACAGACATCCACTGTTAACCCTTTCCGTGCCAGCCTGCAGCTGCCGCATTTCCAGGCTGCAGGATTGCGGTGAGCCCCCCGGACAATGGTGCAGCGCCCCCCTGTACCTGCACAGATGCGGGGCTCCCCCGGCCGGCTGCTGCCTGTGTGCTGCTGGGCGGACAGCTCTTCTCTCCTCCCTCCTTCTCCCACACAGCTGTATCTGCAACAATGTAACAAGCTGGAGAGACGGAGGCCGCGGGGGGACAATCTTCCCACTCTCCTACAGCTCAGTATCCAGAGGGCTCTGTATCTCCAGTGAAGGTGTCAGCTCCACCTCACAGGACCTGCCATCCATTCCTGGAGGTCTCAGCAGTGCCACAGATGAATGCAAATGTCTCCCAAATAATTGTTATGAAATGCTTTCTGCATAGGTTACAGTGTGAGGATGGCACAAGGCCTGCAACTGGATCAGAACATCTGACCTGAGGGGAAAAAGTGGAGTCAGAGTCCAAAACAGCCAATCAGATTGCATCTCTCATTTTACAAAGTTTTTATTTAATTAAAGATGGAATCTGATTGGCTGCTGTGGGCACACGCTCCAATTTGCACCAGTTTTTATACATCTGCCCCTTTGCACCATCATCTGCCATTTTGCACCATAGGTTGACTTTATCATGAGGCCTCCCAAGTGTCCCTCTTTTTGACCCAAGTCCCTCTGTCCCCCTTTGCTCCTTAAAGGGATTGTCCGGGCTTTTAATATTGATTACCTATTCTCAGGATAGGTCATCAGTATCAGATCGGTGGGAGTCCGACACCCGGCTGCAGGAGGAGACGGCGAGCGCAGTGCTCACGTGCCGTCTCCCTTCTCTCTTCCTACTCCCCGCTGTATGTCTATGGGACAGCAGCAGCGCGCGCCGTCTCCTCAAACAGCTGATCGGCAGGGTGCTGGGTGTCAGACCGCCGCCGATCTGATATTGATGACCTATACGGAGGATAGGAAAAAGGCCGGAAAACCCCTTTAAATGCTGTATAGATTTGCATTATTGCATTGACAATATTTTGTCTGGTCCTCTCTGTATATTAGAGCCCGCTTTGTATATTTTGTATATATTTTGTATATTATTAGATGTAATTAGGATTTTAGAGATTTCTATATTCAGATAATTTTTGTGCTATTGTGTAAAAAGAAAATGATTGAAGTGTATAAATATGCAGGAAAAATGGATCCTTCACACAGTGAACCATAAGTGTCCCTCTTTGACCGTCCAAAATGTTGGGAGGTTTGCATTAGCAAGGGCGATCGGATGCAGGAACGGGCCCCTGTGCCAGAACCGTAAAAGGGCCCCTTGTTCTCTCTCTAACAGGTCATCATTAGTGTTGAGCGAACTTGTGTTTTAAGTTCGGCGTCTAAAGTTCAGGTTCGGGTTATCGAAGAATCACGTTATGGATTTTATGGACCATAACGGAATTTAGAATCCATAACGCGATTCTTCGATAACCCGAACCCGAACTTTAGACGCCGAACTTAAAACACAAGTTCGCTCAACACTAGTCATCATGTACAGGTCCTTCTCAAAAAATTAGCATATTGTGATAAAGTTCATTATTTTCTGTAATGTACTGATAAACATTAGACTTTCATATATTTTAGATTCATTACACACCAACTGAAGTAGTTCAAGCCTTTTATTGTTTTACTATTGATGATTTTGGCATACAGCTCATGAAAACCCAAAATTCCTATCTAAAAAAATTAGCATATTTCATCCGACCAATAAAAGAAAAGTGTTTTTAATACAAAAAAAGTCAATCTTCAAATAATTATGTTCAGTTATGCACTCAATACTTGGTCAGGAATCCTTTTGCAGAAATCACTGCTTCAATGCGGCGTGGCATGG